>NC_092138.1:78152852-78347852 GCF_043159975.1 Macaca nemestrina | reverse complement strand
TCACCCATGCTTTGAGTGAGAATGTCATTCATAGGCCATTCCCCCTTAGAGTCATCAGATCCCCCTTAGAGCTGGATCTCTAATGACATCTGAGCCACTAAATGTAATGAGCTGATTGGCAGTGAAGCCCATGGGTGGTAGAAAGACTTTACAGGGTGTTGTCACGGGGCTCTTGGTGTCTATGAAGTACTAGGATAGGGCCTGCACACAGTCGACAACCAATCAACAGGAGCTATTACTACTTGAAAAGTCAGAATAGCAGGCCGGGTGCGGTGGCTCACACCTGTAATCCCAGCACTTTGGGAGGCCGAGGTGGGTGGATCTCCTGAGGTCGGGAGTTTGAGACTAGCCTGACCAACATGGTGAAACTCTGTCTCTAATAAAAATACAAAAATTAGCCAGGTGTGGTGGCAGGTGCTTGTAGTCCCAGCTACTTGGGAGGCTGAAGTATGAGAATTGCTTGAACCCAGGAGGCAGGGGCTGTAGTGAGCCAAGATCATGCTACTGCACTCCAGCCTGGGCAACAGAGAAAGACCCTATCTCAAAAAAAATAAATACAAATAAAAACGCCCATAGCCTCCTTTCATTCTCATATAACCCTGAGTGAGCAGCAGACATATCCTTGGGTTAGAGGTGGAGAAACAAGCCTCAGGAGACAAAGTTAACTTGTCTGAGGTTCCAAAGTTTGAGAGAAGCAGAGAGAAGATTTGGGTCAGATAGTGCAGCTGGAACTCTGTACTATATCAACCAAGTGAAAGAACTAGTGGCCACAGTGGGCTTGGGGTTCCCAGATATTCTAAATGGGTGTTGGCACCAGCCAGGGAGCCCTTGGCACCCTGCAAAGAGAGCATTCAACGCGGCAGAGGCAGCCACAAGCAGCCTGGAGTGACCGGTTAAGAGCACAGACTAGTGCCACAATAAATATACGTGTGCATGTGTCTTTATAGCAGCATGATTCATAATCCTTTGGGTATATACCCAGTAATAGGATGTCTGGGTCAAATGGCATTTCTAGTTCTAGATCCTTGAGGAATCGCCACACTGTCTTCCATAATGGTTGAACTAGTTTACAGTCCCATCAACAGTGTAAAAGTGTTCCTAAAATGTCCATCAATGACAGACTGGATTAAGAAAATGTGGCACATATATACCATGGAATACTATGCAGCCATAAAAAAGGATGAGTTCATGTCCTTTGTAGGGACATGGATGCGGCTGGAAACCATCATTCTCAGCAGACTATCACAAGAACAGAAACCAAACACCGCATGTTCTCATTCACAGGTGGGAATTGAACAATGAGAGCACCTGGACACAGGAAGGGGAGCATCACACACCAGGGCCTATTGTGGGGAGGGGGGAGGGATAGCATTAGGAGATATTCATAATGTACATGATGAGTTAATGGGTACAGCACACCAACATGGCACATGTATACATATGTAACAAACCTGTACATTGTGCACATGTACCCTAGAACTTAAAGTATAATTTTAAAAAATGGAGGGCTGAGGTTTAACTCTTTGTTCTGCTAGTTTCTGCCTGTGTGACATGGGGCAAGTTCTTTAACTTCCCTGTGACTCAGTTTCCCTACCTGTGAAATGGGGATAGTAACAGTATCACCTTCATAGAGTTATTATTATTATTATTTTTTGAGATGGAGTCTTACTCTGTCGCTCAGGATGGAGTCCTGTGGTGCAATCTCAGCTCACAGCAACTTCCACCTTCTGGGTTCGAGTGATTCTCCTGCCTCATCCTCCCAAGTAGCTGGGATTACAGGTGCCCACCACCATACCTGGCTAATTTTTTGTATTTTTAGTAGAGATGTAGTTTCGCCATGTTGCCGAGACTGGTCTCAAACTCCTGACCTCGTGATCTGCCCACCTTGGCCTCCCAAAGTGCTGGGATTACAGGTGTGAGCCACCACACCCAGCTAGAGTTATCATTTTGAAGGAGTTGGTGTTTGCAAAGTGCTTAGTACAGTGCCTGGTACATAGTAAGTTCTGTATGATTGTTAAATATGTGGCCTTGTGTTACAGCATCTGGCAAGCCCACACCTTCGCACCTGGGTCGTGTTGCTCTGTGCGATTATGATGCTCAACTGCAGGTATCGGGCCTGATGCTCTGTCAGCCTTGGGACAGAGGCTGTCTCTGGAGCATTTCCCTCTGCAAAGCTCCTGTAATGTGTCCAGGACTCCTCTTCACCATGCTCCTCCCATTCTTCTCTAAAGCGTGTGCCCCACTGAAGGCAGGCCCAAAGCTGAGGCTGATTCTTGTTATTAATCCTCATGCAGCATTCAGTTCTAATTACTCCTTTTTGCGACTTGAGTGGAGCAGGACTCACTTAGCAAACGAGAAACACAGGAAGTGTTTTTGTTGTTTTTTGTTTGCTTGTTTCTTGTTTGTTTATTTTTAGAGACAGAGTCTCGCTCTGTCACCCAGGCATGGCACAATGGTATGATCTTGGCTCACCACAGCCTCTATCTCTTGGGTTAAAGCGATTCTCCTGCCTCAGCCTCCCGAGTAGCTGGGACTATAGGTGTGCAATACCATGCCTGGCTAATTTTTGTATTTTTAGTAGAGACGGGGTTTCACCATGTTAGCCAGGCTGGTCTCAAACTCCTGACCTCGTGATCCGCCCGCCTCGGCCTCCCAAAGTGCTGGGATTATAAGCGTGAGCCACTGTGCCCAGCTGGAGGTGGTTTTTGACGTATGGGAGATTCCACAGCTGGAGAGACAGTGGGAGAGGCTCGTTAGGAGGCAGGGGAGGAGGTGCAGGATTTCTTAGGCTGACATGGGGCATCCACACCAGCATCAGGAGGATGTGAGGATGGACTTACAGCACAAGAAGCACAGCGGGGAGCAGCATGGTGCTGGTGGGCATGATGGGGAGCACAGGCTTCTGAAAGAAGACAAAACTGCGATGGGAACAAAAGACTTTGCAGAGGTGACAAAGCCTGGAAGACACAGGCAGGTGTCTGATTTCCAAGCCAGGGTAGACCCAGGAGCTGGCAACCACAGGGGCTGTGGGGATGGAGGGCCCTCTCTGCCTGTCCCCAGCCTTCCCATCTACTCTGGTGCACTAGTGGTTCAGACACTTAGAGTAAGGTTTTGAAGATCAAGCTCACATAGACAATACTTAAGACGCAGATCCTTCATGTGTTAGCTCTGTGACCCTGAGCAGGTAGTCTCCGGCCTTAAAGAACTGCTGTGAAGTTTCAGTCAATTCATCTAAGTTAAGTTCTTGGCAGCACTGATCAAGTTAAACATAAACTATTATAGTTATTGCTCTGGTGAGGGCCTCAGATGTGGGGCTTATCTTCTGATTTCCTTACCTCAGCCAGCTGAGCTTCCTGCCTCTGGTTTTCTCTACTTCCAGTGGTTTCTCCGGGTGGTAGACTTGCAGCCCTCTCTAACCTGGTCACAGGGCTCCTCTGCCTACAGTCTTAGAATGAATTCCGGAAGATACTGCATCTTGGCGAGCCCTTGTGTCTGCTGCTGTCTCTGCAGGGAGCACCAGACTTCCTGATGAACCCCGACTCATCCTTCTGAGCCAGTTCCAAGTTCTCTGCCTCCTCCAAACCTTCAGTGATAGCTCTTTGTGGTGTACTAGAATCAGCTAGTACCTTCCAGCCCAGGGCATACCTTGATTAATGCATTGATCACACTCCCCTACCATTATCCCCTTCCAGTTCGGTTCTTGCTACATCATTATCTCCTTTCAGACAGTGTATTATGACCTTTATGCACTGGGCCTTCACATCTCCAGCACTGGGCCTTCACATCTCCGGCTCTGGGCCTTCACATCTCCAGCAGCAATATAAAGCCGAGGACCCAGCAAGTGCTCAGGGAGTATTAGTTCAACGAATGCACGAGTGAAGGAATTACTAAATGAATGAATGAGTGAATGGTTTACTACTTGGCTTCTCCCTAAATTCAGCCACCTTTCTGACTCCACAAGGATTGCCAGCTTTTCCTGTAGCCGAAACACAGGGCTTGGCTTTTGGGGGGTCTTGGCTGCACCTCACTCTAAAGACTATGGGACTCTCATCATTTCTTGGTGATGCTGGTGAATTTCCATGGTTTGTGTCCCTAAAAAATAATCTATAAAAGAGAAGGGGTCAATCAGATTGTATTCGGGACTATGGTATCCAATTTCTTTGCAGTTAGAGAGCAGAATGGGTTGTTTTTCAAATGTCAGAAACGGCCTTCAGACATTAGAAGAAGGTCCCCCAAAGCGTGACTTCCCAGTTCCCAAAGGCACTTGCCCCCACAGGGCTGCATTATGCCTTCTGTTTGTGGCCCAAAGCTGCAGCTGCAAACCTTTGATTGTCTCTCCAAACAGCTGCCTGACCATCCGGAGAGAAGGCACAGCCAAGGCTTTGTACTTTGTGTCATGTGGATGAGAGCCTGTGTCCCCCCGGCCTGGCTAGGCAGGTCCTCTGTCTCCAGCATGCAGTGGTGTTTGGTGTGGGAATACAAGCAGCAGAAGCCAAAGCAAAAGAAATTCTCATCTACTCAGCGCTGAGGCCCTTACCATGTGCCGGTCACTTTATATTTGTGATTGTACTTTACCTTCTAAAGTAGAAGGGGAATCTGATAAGACAGAGGGTCAAATCTCCATGTGTCAGATGAGAAAATCACAGCTCTTTGAGCAAGTTGCCTGAAGCCTCACAAGTAAATAATGAGCCCGTGATTTGAACCCACACCAGTCTAGCTCTGAATCCTACACTCTTGGTTCTTTCCTTGCAGCCTCTGGAGAATTTGATGAGTTCTATGCAGCTGAAAGGCCTCCGATGCTTAAGACCTTTTTTTTCTTTTCAAGTCTCAAACATTTATTGAACACTTACATGTGCCAAGCACTATCCTCAAAATGTCCCATGAGGAATGGACCACAGAGCTCCATTTTACAGGTGAGAAAACTTACTAGCCAGATGAAAGAAGATGATTTCCTGGAAAAATGACCTCTGCCAGACTGGAGCACAAGCAAATCTCTGACCCCAAGGAAGGAGAGCAAAGACAGAGCTAATTTAAAACACACGTGTTTTTGCCTTCTTCTCGCCAGCTTGTCTTATCTGCCCACACTGCTACAGTCAGGTCTGGAGACTGCAGAACAATGGAGAAGGCTTTTCGTCCGCCTTCTCCTAATCCTTCCCGCACGACTAATAATTCTTGAGCCACCCCCAAGAAGGTACGTATTGTTCTCCCATTTTTCCAGATGGGGAAACTGAGATGGGAGGATGAGCCTGAGACCACACAGGAAGCAAAGCCCACAGCTTCCAAGATGGAGCATGGAATTCAGTCTGAGGGGCTTTACAAGTTCATCTCTCTCCCCACATCCAATTCAGTCTGTTCCTACAACAGATCCCACTGCCAGAGAGACGGTAAACAGGCACTTTTACTTACCACACACAGAGGCATGGACCTTACTTTGGTGAAGCAACTGGGGGCTCTTTGTGGACCATTTGGATTTTATATATATATATATATATGTGTGTGTGTGTGTGTGTGTGTGTGTGTGTGTGTGTGTATTTTTTTTTTTTTTCGTTTTTAAGATGGAGTCTTGCTCTGTTGCCCTGGCTGGAGTGCAGTGGCTTGATCTCGGCTCACAGAAACCTCTCCCTCCTGAGTTCAAGCGATTCTCCTGCCTCAGCCTCCCGAGTAACGGATTAAAGGCGTCTGCCACCACGCCTGGGTAATTTTTTATTTTTTAATTTAATTTAATTTTATTTTGAGACGGAGTCTCACTCTGTTGCCAGGCTGAAGTGTAATGGCGCCATCTCAGCTCACTGCAACTCCTGCCTCCCAGGTTCAAGCGATTCTCCTGCCTCAGCCTCCAGAGTAGCTCGGACTACAGGCCCGCGCCACCACGCCCAGCTAATTTTTGTATTTTTAGTAGAGACAGGGTTTCACCATGTTGGCCAGGATGGTCTCAATCTCTTGACCTCGTGATCCGCCCACTTCGGCCTCCCAAAGTAATTCTGTATTTTTAGTAGAGATGAGGTTTTGCCATGTTGACCAGGCTGGTCTCAAACTCCTGACCTCGGGTGATTCACCCACCTCAGCCTCCCAAAGTGCTGGGATTACAGGCGTGAGCCACCGCGCCCGGCCTGGATTGTAGTCTGTAGAGTTGTGTGAGGTAGGATTGAGGTTGAGAGTAAGGATGCCTAGAAAGGTTGCAGAGCTGAGGCCATGAGCTGCTCCTTATTCCCCATCCAAGGGGAGACTATAGACCTTCATACACGAAGTGCTTCTTTGACAGAAGTAAATTTTCGAAATCCAAACGTCACCAAGCAACTCCCATTTTAAAAATCCTTTAGGGCCGGGCGCGGTGGCTCATGTCTGTAATCTCAGCACTTTGGGAGGCCGAAGCGGGTGAATCACCTGATGTCAGGAGTTCGAGACCAGCCTGGCCAACATGGTGAAACCCCAGCTCTACTAAAAATACAAAAATTAGCTGGGCATGGTAGCAGGCACCTGTAATCCCAGCTACTCGGGAGGCTGAGTTGGGAGAATTGCTTGAACCAGGAGGCGGAGGTTGCAGTGAACTGAGATTGAGCCATTGCTCTCCAGCCTGGGCAACAAGAGTGAAACTTCATCTCAAAAAAAAAAAAAAAAAGAAAGTAAGAAATCCTTTAGGGTGCAGCTCACTCCAGTTACCCACAGGATTGTTCCTGAGCAACTCAACCAGACCCTCCAGTCTCCCTTGCCTGCCTCCCTCTACTCCTCCACCGGAATACTGCCTTCAATCAGGACAAATGGCTCACCCACCTCAACAGCCTCCAGGCTGTGAAATGCCCTGGTATCTTTGCCGATGCGATTCCCATCACGGAATTCATAGCCTCCCTTCTCCAACTGAAGGATGTGTCATCAAGCCTTAAGACTGACGCTTGAACAGCCCCTCATCCCATGACACCAACCTAATGCACCATCCAACTGCCATCATTACAACCCAACAGAATCCACATCCCTCACTCTTGATGCTTTCCACACACACAGAGTCTCTCCACCGTGGCATTCAACACTGTAATGTAATTGTTACTTCATTGGCCAATCTCCCTAGACTGTAAGTCCTTGGAGGCAGAGTGACTAGATCCAGTCAGACTCTAGATGTCTTTCACCAGCACAGGGTCCTGCACTGGCTCCACTTAGTGAGCCTGCTAAATGGTTGGGCAAATGATCCTTTTCTCATGGGTAGACAGAGACCAAGGATACTTTCCTGTCTGTATGGTGCCCACTTTAAGGATCTCTCTGTCCTATTTCTTATAACTGTATATGAATCTATAATTATCTCAAAAATTTTAATAAATTTAATCTAACATTAAATTAATTTAAATGCAATTAATGAAAGGAGTCCTGTACGTTGGGGTCCACTCTCCTGTGAAGCCCTGATGTATTTCTATTGTAGGAACAAGAGATCCCCACACCCAGCATCCATGACCTGACTGCTTATTCCCCAACTAAAACCTCAGACCCCTGAATCTGGACAAAGCATCCTCCTTGGAAGTACTGGCACCTTGCATCGAACTTGTATTTACCAATTTTCATTTTACTTGCATTTTACCCAGTTTGTTACTGATCCTGGGGGCCACTGTGTGTCCTGTGGTCAGGACCAATCAGAAAGGCTGGTGGGTTCCTCCCTCCAGTCCTACTTGCTTCCACCTCTTCTCTTGCCCCGCAGCCCGTGAGTGAGATTTCAGCATGCCTTGTGGTTAATGTCTCAAAGGTTTCCTGAACACTGACTGTGAGTCAGGCTATCTGACAACTGCTGGATGTTCAAACAATAATAAGACACATTTCCCTCCCATGAGGGTCACACAGACTCATGTGGAAGAGGGAAGAGAGAGCAGATGACTCCAGCAAACGGATATGGATCCATTTGTATTAGGTTGGTGCAAAAGTTTTTTTTTTTTTTTTTTTTTTTTTTTTGAGACGGAGTCTCGCTGTGTCGCCCAGGCTGGAGTGCAGTGGCCGGATCTCAGCTCACTGCAAGCTCTGCCTCCCGGGTTTTTACGCCATTCTCCTGCCTCAGCCTCCCGAGTAGCCGGGACTACAGGCGCCCGCCACCTCGCCCGGCTAGTTTTTTGTATTTTTTTTTAGTAGAGACGGGGTTTCACCGTGTTAGCCAGGATGGTCTCGAACTCCTGACCTCGTGATCCGCCCGTCTCGGCCTCCCAAAGTGCTGGGATTACAGGCTTGAGCCACCGCGCCCGGCGGTGCAAAAGTTTAAGTGAGGTTTTTGCCATTCATTTGGCAAAAACATCAATTACTTTTGCACCAATTTATATATTTTACAAGATGCTGTGAGAGGACAAGAGAAGGCAGGAGAACCTAAACCTGACTAAAGATGTCAGGGAAGAAAGTCTTAGAGCTAAGGCTTGGAAGATATTCAAGGACTACGCAAGGAGACAAAGTGAGGAAGGGGTTTTTAAGGAAAAGGATCAAAAGGGCAAAGACCTGGGTCAGCATGGCCATTTCTGAAACTCCCAGGATGCCGGTACAACCGGAGCATGAATTGTAAGAGTTAACAGTTCACAGAAAACATCAAGACAAAGGCAGGCAAGAGCCAGATCATGGACAACTGGGAGATGCCTTTATCAGGAGTTTGGATTTCAAACATGAGGAAGTTAATAGTGTAGCTCTTAGATTAAAAAACAACAACAACAACAAACAGGTTATCTGGAGATGTTGGTAAATCAGTCTACGTGATCCCATAAACAGCTGAATTTGACCTGGGTGCTGATTAACGTAGGTCACATGATTTCTTATAATCTCCATATGTTGCTGGGAGGATATTGCTTAATAAAATTGCTCTTCTGGATTGCTGGGGCTTAAACATATAGGAGACACAGGTGAATTGCTGTAGCTCCTTAGCCATAAACTCTCCAAAAGGAGTAGTGGGGTGACTCATGGTAAAAGCACTTCTGCCATGGAGCGGTCTCTTGAGATTGCCCTCATCGCCAAGAAAAAGATATGTCCTCGTGGCACTCGGCCAGTGTATCCGGGCATCTGTTCAGCAGATGCTCTTCCCTCACACGGGATGCAATTGGCTTCATGACTTCCTGGATCACTCTCTATTACGGGAACTGCATGTAGAGGAAAGGACACACCTGTGTTCACATCCCAGGCCTACCACTTACCAACTGTCTGGCCAATGGCAAGGAACTCCTGAGCCTCAGTTTCCCCATTTCTAACATGGAAATAAGCACCCTTACCTCAGAGTGTTGTTAAATGACAGAATACATGGGAAGTGCCTAGCTAATTAGAGAATCTCAAACAGAGAGAGGGGTGTTATTAGTGTTGGGGGCCAAGTGTTGTTTTCAGTTCAGATCTTCAAAGGGGTGGAGAGGGAGGTGCTGAGGATCTCAGAGTCAAGATCTCTCCTAACCGTGTGGCTATACATCATCTCAGGGCATGCAGTGCTGGGTCAAGGAGGAGCTGGCAAGCGCCTGATCTTCCTGGCATGAGCACTGCCTTCCTCTGACTGTTTGGCTCACCATTCATGGGGATGACTGCCTATCCCCAGGAGGACACTTTCATTGCTGCCAAGAACCTTGCCAAAGGACCTGAGGTTGAAAGACTGAAGGGCAAACCTGGGAAGACAATATTTGCACAAATCTGTTTAGAAGTCCAATATTTCAATCCAGCCATTTCAATGAGGGACAGAAGGAACTATCTCCCAAATGCATTGCAAGTAAACTCAACCCAGGAGGAAACACAGAGAAAGAAAATTAATACATATCAAGTTACCTAAGAAAATTATTACATATCAATTACCATTTACTTAGAATCCACTTTATGCCAAGCATTTGCACAGTATTTCATTGATTCTTCATAGAAGCCCTTTGAGGTAGGTCCTATTTCACAATTTTCATAGGCATGAAAACTGAGTCCATATACTCCTATACTTGCATATTTCCTATACAAGTTATTAAGAAAATATGCCCCATATCCCACAGCTATGATACTATATAATCACCTTAGGATTCTAAGAAGGCTCCATCGTAGCCCTAAATTAATTTTGAATCCTGATGTCAGAGGATGTTAAATACTTTACACAGGAAGGATAGTGGAGCTACAAAGGTATTCTGCCTGTACCTCAACAGACACTGATTATTCCTGCCAATCAGGACTCAGATGCTCTTCCTAGACTTACAACAAAGAATGGCCACCCTGAAGCGGGACATATTTTTCCAGCATGAGTGTAGACCAGCATGTTTGATTAGAAAAAGGCAGCTCCCACATTCCTCATCATTGCAAGCAGTGGACACAGGCAGCATTTTAGAAGGCACATTAGAGGGAAAATTCAGCTTCCATAGAAATCAAGTGATAAAGATGAAGCACTTTCAGCATCTCCTTGAGTAAGTTCCTAAGAAAAGACTATGTATTGCCTATGATGAATGATAGACTCTGAAGCAAGAAGTATGTGCCTTGGTATCCACTGCCTATGATAAGATGGCATGGGGCATAGGAGAGAACTCCTGGGAGAAGAGTCGCAGTGGGATCAGAGCTGACTCCACACCCACACTGGGTAAGCTCCAGCTACTGAAGGGCAGAGGAGAGAGATCCTAACATCAGTGCCTAATATGTAGTCCTTGTAATTCCTTGACACTATGTTCATGTAGAAACTCTATCATCCTCCTTAGTATCATCCTCCTTATTATCATTACAGAGTATGGACTCAGTCTCCCAGTCATTATCAACAAATCCTCCAGTCACCTTCCTAAAGTCCTAAGTCAAAGAACTACTCTAGATATTAGTATAAAAGATTCCCAAGCTGGGCGCAGTGACTCATGCCTGAAATCCCAACACTTTGGGAGGCTCAGGTGGACAGATCACCTGAGGTAAGAAGTTCCAGACCAGCCTGGCCAATATGGTGAAACCCCAGCTCTACTAAAAAAAATACAAAAATTAGCTGGGCATGGTGGCACATGCCTGTAATCCCAGCTACTTGGGAGGCTGAGGCAGGAGACTCGCTTGAACCCAGGAGGTGGAGGTTGCAGTGAGCTGAGATCGCACCGTTACACTCCAGCCTGGGCGACAGAGCCAGATTCCATCTCAAAAAAAAAAAAAAAAAAAAAAAAAAAAAAATCCCAGCTTGGAAAGACTCTACCTGACTATGAAAATCAAGATTTTGGTGCCCAGTACAAGTAAAACCAGATACACAATTCTCCCAGAGACATGCTTTTTTGTCTCTGGCTATGTTGCATGTTACTCCAGGATTGTGCTGGCCTTTTTGAGTTGGGGCAGACATGAAGGTGCAATGCTCAGATCTCTCTTAAAGAAAGAACTTGCCATTGTGCTGCATGAGAGAAGGTAGCTGATAGTGTCCTGCCATAACACTTTCCGGTTGTACTCAGCTTTCAAGCCAGGGTCACCTTCCTCGTGAGCATCCTCTAGCCAATGGCTGGGCACGAGGACTACGCCTGGCCATTTCTGCCTAATGTGGGACTCCTTTAGTAGGCAGTCATTGCTCTGGAGCTCTCATTTGGGTTGGCAGAGACTTGGGAGACCTGAATTGAGGTCTGAGGTTCTCCTTGTCATGGTCTGAAGGCTTTCCTTGCCCAATTCTGCTTCTCCTGCTTGTTATTTAACACAAGTGATATTCCTCTCCCCAATAAACTGCTTACATTTCTAACTTCCTCTCATAGGCTGCTTCTCAGAGAACCCAATTGACAAACATATGTTACCTTAGTCCGAGAGAAGAGAAGAACTCAAACACTTTCTTTGCCCCTTTAGAGATTTATCTGGGCAAAGGAGTGTTCTGTGACTCCTGAGGCTTTTAGAATGAGCTGCTACCATCATGAAAAGCATGCATATCTGTACATGAACTCCTTTGGTTATCCAGTGATACCTACAGACACCTTCTCAGATTTGGTCAGACCAAAGCCAGCAGGATTGGATTGGAGTTTGTGCAGTACCCGGAGTCATGCTCAAAGGACTTTGTGTGTGTGTGTGTGTGTGTGTGTGTGTGTGTGTGTTTTGTGGTGGTGGTGGTGGTTGTTGTTGTTGTTGTTGTTTGAGACAAAGTCTCACTCTATCGCCTAGGCTGGAGTGCAGTGGCCCGATCTTGGCTCATTGCAAGCTCCGCCTCCCGGGTTCACGCCATTCTCCTGCCTCAGCCTCCCGAGCAGCTGGGACTACAGGTGCCCCCCACCACGCCAGCTAACTTTTTGTATTTTTTTTTTAGTAGAGATGGGGTTTCACCATGTTAGCCAGGATGGTCTCAATCTCCTGACTTTATGATCCTCCCGCCTTGGCCTCCCAAAGTGCTAGGATTACAGGCGTGAGCCACCGCACCCGGCCAAGTACTTGTAATCAATAGGATTGCATTCAGACAACAACCAAAAAGGCCAAACATTTTAACATAGAAGTGGTGGTCTAAGTCACCAGTGGCATTTAGTCTGATAAAGAGAAATTTCGGAAGGAAAAGGACACAGAGATAAGGCTACTTTGTGTAACAGGGGTTGGTAAAGATGCCCTGTAAAGGACTATCCAGTAAATATTTTGGGCTTTCTGGACGAATGACTTATCGGTCTTTGTCACAGTCATACACTCTGCCATTGTACACAAAAGCAGTCACAGAGGATACAGAAATGAATGGGTGTGGCTATGTTCCAATAAAACTTTATTTGCAAAAACTGGTAGATGGTCAGGTTTGGCCTGTCGGCCATAATTTGTTGAGCTCTGATGGAGAAAAAGGAAAGTTGGAGGAAAATAATATTTACTTAGAATCTACTTTATCCCAAACATTTGCACAGTATTTCATTGATTCTTCATACAAGCCCTTTCAGGTAGGTCCTATTTCACAATTTTCATAGGCATGAAAACTGAGTCCATATACTCCTATACTTGCATATTTCCTATACAAGTTATTAAGAAAATATGCCCCATATCCCACAGCTATGATGCAATAGCCTTAGGATTCTAAGAACGCTCTATCATAGTACTCCCTGGAGAACAGCGGGGGTAAAATCTACATCTGGCATGACTCATCACCCTAGTGATAGCACATAGTACATCCGTAAGGGTCACCGAGTTCCAGACGCATCCTGAGAAATGTGAAGACTATGATTTCAGCAACGAGGAGGAGACCTAGGTCACTGGGTTGAAAGATGTGATGAGGCAACATGTGATGCCCATTCTTGATGGAAACAAACCAGCAAAGGGTTTTTCTCATTGTTTTAAGTGTTTTTAATGAATTGATTCATTAACCACAGAGATATTTTCCACAGCACCACTTACTGCCGAACTCTCTGCCAAGAACAAGGCCAAAGGCAAAGATCTCTGGACAGCTGCAGCATCAGAGAAGACTGATGCAGTTATATCGTCTCCCCCACCCCATCCAGGCAGAAAAATTGCTTCTCCCCTGTCCCCTCTTCCCATCCCATTACCTTGCAATATATCCCTTGAAGGCTTCCCCATATCTAACTGTCCAGCCAAACACCAGATAAAGACTCCTTCTCCACAGCCTGTCCACACTGCCATTATCAAATCTTTTTCTCTGAAAGACTACCCGACATTATTTATCACTGTACCCAGTACTCAGAGAATGCCTAATATACAGACTCACTCCATCACTCCATAGTGAGTTAAACCTCATTTAAATGTGCCTCATCCAAATGCATTCATCTGTGTTTCTTATTTAACCCCCACGGCGATCACTGAGCCATCTTATTTTATAGATGAAAGAAACCAAGGCTTCAAAGGGAAGCTACACTGAAGCAGAAAGAACTAGTGGTGCCCCTGGAAGCCACTCCTGCTCTTCCTATGCTCCGGGCCTCTGTGCCATTCCTGCAGCTCCAGCCAGGAGGAATGTCTGCAAGGATACCAGCCATGTGGCCAATGTGCACAGCTTTTCTTTACTCATTACTGGAGGAGACTGACCTTCTACTGTTTCAAATGTCTAAAGATCACTTTCAGAGCAAACTGGGAGTAAACTAACCATCCTACCTTGGATCCTCCTCTGCCATTTCATTGTTAAAATCCATTTCTGCAGGAGTATTTCACATATTTTACTCTCAGTGTCTTTGCAAACGCAACACACTATGGAGAAGAGAGCAAGCCTCTGAAGCCAGACAGACCTGAGATGAAATCCTGGTTCTGCCATTTTATTAGCCGTGTGGCTTTTAAAAAGTTACTTAATCTCTCAGGGCCTTGATTTCCATGTCTGTAAAATCAGGTAAGAATGCCTACTTTGTTTTTGTTGTTGTTGTTGTTGTTTTGCTTTGTTTTGTTCGGTTTGGGGCGTTTGTTTGTTTGACAGAGACAGTGTCTTACTCTTGCCCAGGCTGGAGTGCACTGACTTGAGTATAGCTCACTGCAAAGATGCCTACTTCGTAGGCTTGTGGAATTAAGAAAAATAATGAGCCAGAGAAAAATATTGTTTAAATGTTTATATAGATGAAATATATAGATGACATATGATAGATATAGATATGATAAATGATAGTGATAGATAGAAGATAGATGATAGATAGATAGATAGATAGATAGATAGATAGATAGATAGATAGATAATAGCAGCATGTAACATTAAACTTATTTTGTAGCCTGAGAAATTGAATGTTAAGCGTTTAAGAAAGGAAGAATAATAATACCCCATAAACACCTGGCCTTTCTGGATGGGCACCTGAGACTGAGCTATTAAAGAACTTGCCCAAAGCCACACAGCTAAAAATCGACCAAGTCTCATTGCACATCCTGCACTTGCACAGTGCCTGGCATGCACTAGGCATTCAGTGAGCCTTTGCAGACTAATTAACTGAATGCATAAGATGTGGCCTAAAAACCAGGATGTAATCCAAGAGTACAATTGTCTGGCCTTCTTCAAGCAGTGCCATTCTTGTTGTCTCTTATTTGGATGATAAATGTTATTTGAGTTTTAGCGACCACAGTGGGAATTGTCTCCACAGCCCTGAGAGCTAATTCAAACAATTGTCTACCAACTTCTCACAAAAGAGAGGCCAGGGCGCAAGAACACAGGAATTTTAACTGCTCCAATGATTAATCTTTAACAAGTGAGGTCAAGTTTTCTTCTTGCCCTGAGAATATTACAGAAATACATTTCCACATGGTGATATTCAATGTAACATCCGTTCTCATTTGTTTTAATGCTATAAAATTAGGTTTGGTTCTATAAACACGGAGAACCATCACTGCCTATTAGAAAGAGCACTGGCTACAGAGTTAGGAGACACATGTATTCAAATTTCAGTTTCTCTACACTCTGGGCATGAATCTTAGCCTCTTTGCCTCTGTTTCCTCATGTATAAAATGGGAATAGTAATACTTGCTCCTCTCCATTACAGTAGAGAGGATTAAGCAGGATCGGGTATGTTAAAGTATCTAGCTTCATGATTCACACATAGAAAGTGCCTAATAAATATTTATTCGTTTCATGGAATGTTCGTGCAGTGTGTGGCACATTCGAGATGCATAATAGGATCCTATCCAGTTAGTTCAATTCTAGCCTTATACCTGGGTCCATAGAAGGTCTGTAATAGGTGTTTTCATTCACTCAGTGGAATACTTACCCAATGGCTGGCATGGTAGTTGCTTAATGGGCATTCGTTCATTCAGTCAAATTCTAGCACAGTGCATACAATTTAGTCAGCACTCAATAAATGATGGCTGAATCCAAGTAGGAAAAATGGAACTTTGTTCATTTAATGAGATTTTGTAATCCCATAAATATTATATGTTGCTGCCAGTGCTTTACAAAGTGAATCAACCATTGCTGAAATGTTCTCAGCTTATGCTTGTTAACAAACCATTGTAAACTATTTTCCAAACATACAGCATTCCATGAATGTGTCATAATAACATTGGCAATGCTAAGCACCCCCAGGACCCCAAATAAGTGGCAGGAGTATGCAATATATGAATTTATTTAGAATACAGAAAAGGATCCATCTTTACAAAAAGACATGCAGCTGCACAGTTCCTTCTATGTGTGTCCAAAGCTCAGCTTGACAGTTGTTCTGGCAGTTCATTGAGAACTTGGGCCTCAAGGGAAAAAACCCCACGTGTAGGCAGAAACTATCAGGAATTAGAATTACATATATGAGAATGTGCACATATATACATAACATTTTTAAATAAAGGATTAGTCTTTGAACGTTTTGCTTTATTTAACTACTTTACAACAATAAAGCAGTCCCCTGGAAAAAAGGGGGAGTGGCTTTTAATAGTATAATTTCTCCTTTCAGAAGCCACATCCTCTGAAAGACCAGCAAGCAACAACTTTAAAGAAAGGAGAGGCCAGGCGCGGTGGCTCACACCTGTAATCCCAGCACTTTGAGAGGCCGAGGCAGGCGAGTCACCTGAGGTCAGGAGTTTGAGACCAGCCTGGTCAATGTGGTGAAACTGGTCTCTACTAAAAATATAAAAATTAGCCGGATGTGGTGGCGCATCCTGTAATCTCAGCTAACTGGGAGGCTGAGGAAGGAGAATCACTTGAACCCGGGAGGCAGAGGTTGCAGTGAGCCAAGATCGTACCACTGCACTCCAGCCTGGGTGACAGAGACTCTGTCTCAAAAAATAAAAAAAAAGAAAAGAAAGAAAGGAGAGAGACATCCTTTCAATAGGCATCTGGTTTCCCCAGTTAATTGGAAGTCCAAGAGGTAGAGATTAACTCTGCATGATTCCTTTATACAGCAGTTGACATTGAAGTTTGGTCCTGGAGAGTGGATGTGAGTTCTCCAGGCATTCCAAGTCTAAAAGGGAAAGTGGAATGTAAGATATGGCAAGGAGCTTGGAATGGCTGGGCATCAGGTGTGATTGACCCAGGGGTGAGTAGCAACAAGTGATGCTGAAGAGGTAGACTAGCTGGGAGACCTCTAATCCGTGGAATGGAGTTTAGACCTTACTCAGTGACATGTGAGGAATGTTCTATTTATATCTCGGTTACAACACTTATCTTCATCTGTCTTATTTTAGACCTAATTGCTTATTGTTTTTTTTTTACTCTACTTCCTTCTTCTAGTCTGAAAATTCCTTGAGACCAGGATGTGTGTGTTTGATGCTGTTATTAATATCTTCGCGTCTAGTTAAGCACATTACCCATAATAAGTACAAAACAAGTTCTAATGTAAATAAAACTCGGTGACACCCTTCCAGAAGTTAATATCCATTGCCTATTATCCAATCCTCCTTTATACACAGTCAGAGTAGCAGTTAGGAGTCAGTGCAGGAAACAGAAGCCCCTCTCAGTATTTTAAACAGAGGACATTTAATACAGAAAATGAGGTGTTTGTACCCTCCTTGGAAGGCTAGAGGACCCATTCTGGAGGACTGCTGGTTCAGTGCACACCTCCAAAGCCAAGATCAGAGGTCAGAACACTGTTGCTGCTGCTGCTTCTGACTTAAACCACCAATGCCTCTCACACTAGAAAAGCCAGTGACTGTATGCCATGCCATAAATCTGAGTGAGTCTACAGACAGGCGCGCGTCTACGACCTCACTTGCCAGCAGCAATGACAACAGGACCATGGCTTCCATCTCACTTCCAATTTCCAAGGCTCCTGGGAGTTCATCTCATTGGTGGAACCTAATTTGCTTCCAAAACACCAACTGCAAGGAAATCCGAGAAGTGTAGTTATTTGCCTTGTGCAGGCTCTGTGGTAAAGAAAGGACCATACGAGCAGGTGGCAAAAGATGCCTGGTTCTAATCAAAGATATCCATACAGTCGAGATTAGTTCTGATTATTGCCTGCTTCATTCACAAAATATATTCTCTTTTTTACTTATTTATTTATTTATTTTTATATCTCTTTTTGAGACAGGGTCTCACTCTGTCACCGAAGCTGGAGGGCACTGGTGAGATCATGGCTCGTGGTAACCTTGACTTCCTAGGCTCAAGCAATCCTCCTGCCTTAGCCTCCCAAGTAGCTGGGACTAAAGGGGCATGCCACAATGCCTAGCGATTTTTTTAATATTTTGTACAGACAGGGTCTCACTATGTTGCCCAGGCTGATCTCGAACTCTTAGCCTCAAGAAATCCTCTTGCCTCAGCCTCCCAAAGTGCTGGGATTCCAGGTGTGAGTCACACCACACCCAGCCCTCAATACTTTCTCCTTTAAAAAATATTCTTTTAGCCTAGATAAACGCTCCTGAGAGATAAAAGATGATTTTTAATTCATCGTCTTTATTGAGGTATGATTGACAAATTGCCTTATATTTTAACTGAAATGCTAAGCACTTGCTTTTTTTCTCCTCTATCCTCTTCTTCTTTCCTTCCTTTCCTTTTTCTTCCCTTTTCTTTCTGAAAAATTCGGTACTAAACCATTAGTTAGGACAAAGCCATGCCTATGCTGGGTGTGGAAAAGTCATGGTGATGAAGAGCAGGGTGTCAGAGCCTGAGCCTACAGAGGGGATGCCCGGCTCAGAGTGCTAGCTTCTTAGCAGGGTCAGGAGGGAGTCTGTATAGGGCACATTCCAGGGTGGGGTGTCAGTGCCTAAGCAGGGTGAGATGTCCATATGAGAGAGGGATGGCCCAAAGAGAGGGAGCTGGCCAGGCCTGGTGGCTCATGCTTGTAATCTCAGTGTGGTAAGAGGCTGAGGCGGGAGGATCACTTGAGGCCAAGAGTTCAAGACCAGGCTTGGCATCATAGTGAGATCCCATCTGTAGAAAAAAAATTAAAAAGAGAGGAAGTTAAAGTCTAAGAAAGGTGAGGCAAACATACATGTGTGGGGATGGGTGTCAGAGCCTGAGATAGGGAAAGACGACCTGCGTGCAGATGGGGGTAGTGGCAGAAAGGGAAGATAGGTTACCTTCAGGGGAATCAATTCATAAATATCGCTGGACGAGGTGGCCCATGCCTGTAATCCCAGCACTTTGAGAGGCCGAGGTGGATAGATCGCTTGAATCCAGGAGTTCAAGAACAACCTGGGCAACATGGCAAAACCCCGTCTCTACAAAAAATGTTCAGTGTGTTATGGCACGTGCCTATTGTCCCAGCTACTCAGGAGGCCGAGGTAAGAGGATCACCTAAGCCTGGGAGGTTGAGGCTGCAGTGAGCCCTGATTGTGCCAGTGCACTCTGACCTGGGTGACAGAGTAAGACCCTGTCTCAAAAAAATAAAAAATTAATTAATTAATTAATTAAGTAAATCTATTAGAGAGAATAGAAGCTAGGTTTTACACCGTGGGGACCAGGGAGTTACAAATATGGAAAAGGAGAAAACTAGAATGAATCGTATGATGTTAGCATGGAATTGAAACTATGTGTGTGAACTTATTATTTTCAGTACATATGTAGAAAGAAAGTACAGAAATAACTGTAGATATAAATTTAAGCGTGTGTGTGTGTGTGTGTGTGCATGTTTATTTGCTGACTCTGTCCACACTGAGGATCTGAGAACAGCAACACCCTGAAAGCAATGAGCACATCTAGCACCCAAATCTTAGCTTTCAAATAACATTTTGAACTAAAAGGAACGAAAGTTTCTTGGAAAAATGGCTGATTCCAAGAGTAGGGCAGGGAAAGAACAAGATGAGCCTGGAGCATCTTGTGCCAGAGAATGAGGAGGGACTCACACAATGATGGGGACATGTCAAAAGGACACAGAGGCCAGATTGGAAGGACTCCTACTGACCGAATCTGACACACTTTAAACATCAAAATAGATCACGATCGCAATGGATTATAACTCACGGCACAAAATAGGAAACCACAAGTCCGTGCTATCAAACAACTTCAAAAGTGAAAGTGTGGTGGAGAACAGTCTGCATTATTTCAAAAGTATCTCCCTACAAAATCACAAAGCGGAAAAAGAGTGTAGCTTTCCAGTGGAGAAGCCCGGCAGACGTCACCTTAGGAAGTGAGCATAGTGAGCATCACCAGTAATGGGACGAACTGAAATTCCACACCCTGCGATGGGAGGCAAGAGAACACCGTGGCTTCTGCGCTATCCCTGCCGAAGATGCACAACTGGAAAAGTATCATGAAGACGCATCAGATAAACTCACGCTGCGAGATGTTCTACAAAACAGCTGCTCATGATCTTCCAAAGTGTCAAGGTCATGAAAATAGTCAAAGGCTGAGAAACTGTTTCATGCTACAGGAGACTCAAGAGGCATGACAACTAAGCACAATTATTCTAAGCTGGAGTATTTTAGAACTGAAAAAACGTCCTGAGGCTGTTGATGAAACTTGAATGGGGTTTGAGAATTAAATAGTCATACTGTATAGATGTTAACTTCCTGATTTTGATGGTTGCATTGTGGTCATATAGGAGAATATCCTTGCTTGTAGGAAATACTCGCTTAAGTATTCAGGGATCCTAAGCCATCAGACTGGTAACTTATTCCCAAACATTTTAAAAGGAAAACAATATCTTTGAATTGTACTTGCAACTCTTCTTTAAGTTTGTGAATATTGCAAAGTAAAATTTAATTTTTTGTTTTTGTTTTTGTTTTTGTTTTTGAGACGGAGTCTCGCTCTGTCGCCCAGGCTGGAGTGCAGTGGCGCGATCTCAGCTCACTGCAAGCTCCGCCTCCCAGGTTCACGCCATTCTCCTGCCTCAAATATAAGTACCCAAATTTCAGGAAAACTCAAGTGTATAAAATCAATAACCAAAAACCTCACCCGTCTCACAGCTTCAAATCAAACTCCATTTAAACTATCCAAACAGATGAGAATCCTTCTTTCTTTTCACATTAGAGCTTGGAAATATAGAATGAAATTCTATTGATCAATTTTCTGAAACATGCAGTATCCTTGGAGGCTGAGTTAAATATACATATCTCCAACCTTCCGGTGTCTTACCATAATGGATGAAAGGAAGGCTTAGTTAAGAGTAAGAAGACCCAGGTCTGACTGTCATGTTTGCCACTTCTTAAGTATGCTACTTTGGGCAATTGCTTAATCTCCCTAAGCTCTAGTTTCCTTAAGTATAAATTAGAGATAATAATATTTACTTCACTGCATTGTTGAGAGAATTTAATACAATAATGGGTGTGAACCTGCCTACATAATGGTCAGCATAGGAGCACAAAGTTTTCTGTTTTGGTTTTAATTGCACAACAATTTAATCTTATATAACCCAACAAGTTCCTTTGACCCTGACATAATTTCTCCTGCCTATAGCTAGACACATTTGCCATTTACTCATTCATTGTCACTCATTTTTGCACTTAACGTTTGACAGATTGTTATTGAGAGCCTACTATACAGAATACTGTGTTCCAAGTCAGAAAGAATGAACTCCAAATTACCTTTTTTTCAATCCTACAAAGAGGCAGACGCAATGAAAAACAATGCTTTACATACAGCTGTGAATTACGAATTTAAATCAGTTTAATAATCCAACCAAGGGTGTGTTTTCATTTCATTCCCTCTCTCTTATTGTAGCTATTCACTCACTTCTCCATCGCATACATATTTATTTTCCAATGAATTCTGAAAGATTTCCAAGGTAGAGCAAGAAACGGGGAATGCAGCTGACGTCTGTCTCCCCCTGGGAATTATGTCACTCCTTGATTTAATTCCTTCTGACATTTTCCCCATCATACTTTCTGCTCTTCATCAAAATACATCCCTCTCGAAAAACAAATGCGCTTATTGACTACCCAGGACAATCTTGGAAACGGTTGCAACTGTTCACGTGTAGGGTTAAAAAAAAAATTAAAACAAAACAAAACAAACAAACAAACAAAAACACAGCAAACAAAATCTAGAGACCTGTGCCATAAGGTCAGATGAGCACAAAAGGGCTGTTAGGCCATCCAAAGTCCCAGGGGTTTAGACAAGCTAGAGGGATTTATTTTCCATTTTTAGGCCATTGGCAATTTTGTTTGCTTAAGCTTAATTGTTCCCGGATACTGAAAGGGTACAGACGGTAAGTGCATGTTTGATTTTAATGACTCTTTTGGCGTTAACATCCTCACTGAAAAAAAATTACCAAAACACATACATGCAAAACAGGCAGAGTTTTGGGTTTGGTTTTGTTTTCTGAAAAAAATTCCCGTGGAGGTGAAAGGCAGGTAAATCCAGCTACAGAGACATGTTCCTTATGTGAGTTGACTGGAATCACAAAGAGACATGGGGCCAGACACTGCGCACTTTCTGTTTGTCAGAGCAGAGCTGACTTTCCTGCGAGAAACAGTAGCTATGTCCTCAGCCAGCCAAGGAGAAAACAGTCCATTCACATCCTCCCTGCTCCTCCATCTTCCTCTCACTCCCCAGCTCCCTGCCCCCACTGTTTCTCTGAACTGGCTCTGGACAAGTGGCACAGTACCGGGGCCACCCACCTCCCCGACTTCCTAAAGACAGAATAATTTTAACTGGCAGAAATGTCGCAGAACTTTCCAAAGTTCATGAAATCAGCTACACAAATTGTGAAATAACCGGTGTGTGGCAGCATCAAGTCATGCAGCCAAGATCCCCTGGAGGGAAGGAAGCCACCTCCACCCCGACCCAGCCTCCACTGATGTGCAGTCACGTCTGTGTCTGTGTGAAACATGTGCACCTATAGCCTTCCCATCCATTCACCAATGGCCTCACCCTGGTCCTTATCTTAGTACTTGGGACAGTAAACCTCCCAACAGAAACTCTCTCCTCCCCAGACACCCTGCTCCACTTCTTTCCACCTCCCTTTCCGCATCTCTTATGCCCCGCCTCCTCTCTCCATTTCTTTTTTCAGGGTCCTTTTATTCAGCTGTCCCTTTAAATGTTGGTGTAGCACAGGCCTCCACCCCCTGATCTCTTGTAATTTCCCATATCTTCTCCCCCAGTTGTTTTGTGGCATTAGAGAGCGAATGCAAAGGTTTTGCAACCCTGTACTGCACTGTCTGGTCCATTATGTCCTAGCGAACTTGAGAGGACAATAACACTGCTACAAGTCAGAAGGCACCCTGAGTTCTTCATTCATTCATTCATTCATTCATTCATCCCCTACTCTGTACCAGACTCTGTGTTAGATTCTAGGGAAACATAGAGGCATTAGGAAGGGGAAGGGAGAACAAAATGCCAGCCCTATCAGAATCTTTGGAATAAGATAAATACATTTTGAAAACGTCATGCTCCATATTATAACTTAATATTTAACAAAGGAGAGAGATGTTTCTATTGTTTCTAATACAAATCACTGAGGGCAAAGCTTGGCAACACCTCCCTGGTGGTAGAGACATGTGGATGATGCAGTGAATCTTAGCTGGGCCAGCATTACGTTTGCCAAACAGTGTAGGCCCCGTGTTTTCAAGTTGAGAAACGCTTGCTCCAATAACCTCATTCACTCCCACGGCTTTGATTATACCTATAACCTGACAACTCCTAATGCTCTATCTCCATCCCACATCTCTCCACGGGGCCTCTGATCCACATATGGACTGCTTACAGGATGTTTCCACTTGAAAGTCCAAACCTCACAGCTTGTCATCTTCCCCACACCCTGCTCTTTCTGTGAGTGTTGCCACCCTGAGTCCATCACCCAGGCCAGGGGAGGGCAATACCTCCCTTTTCCTGGTTCTTTCCAGGTAGTGGTCACCCCTGCAACGTCTCACATACCCATCTTCTCCTCGTTGCTGCAGACAGCTTCCCTATCTCAGGATCTCCTTCCAGGATCTCTAAGGAAATAAGACTCCAAACTGAAATCCTTGGCTTCAATCCTTCCTGCCTATCTTCCATACTGGAAAATGGCCCGTCCAAAATACAAGTCTAGGCAACTCACTCACTCCCTTCCTCAAAATACTTGAGTGGCTCCTTGTTGCTTAGAGAAGAAAGTTAACTTCCTTAGAACAACCATGGAAGGCTCGATACAATAGGGCTTCATCCTACTTTCCCTGCTTCTTTTCCTGTGAGTCCTCCTTCTAATTCTACTTTCCATCTGCCATATTCCTCCAGCCCTCTATGTGCCTTCCCACCTGCAGACGTTTATGCACACAATTTCCTCTGCCTAGAATTCCTGCTCCTCACCCGGCTGCATGGTGAACCACTACACTTCCTGCAGAACGCAGTCTAGTGTCACCTTCAGTGTAGAGCCTTTCCAAAGTCCTCCAGGTAAAAATAATTGTTCCCCTCACTGTTCTTTTGCTGTACTTTCTGCAAGTTTCTTTAAGCCCTTACCAGTTTGTGAATTTAATGAGTTGGTTAGTGTCTGTCTTCCGCTGTGGATGATAACCTCTTTGAATGGTGGAGGTGGCGCAGCATATACATCTATGTTTCCCCAGAGTTTAACACAGAGCCTGGTGCAGAGTAGGGAATGAATGAATGAATGAATGAATGAATGAATGAATGAACGAACTCAGGGTGCTTGCTGCCTTGTAGTGGTATTATTGTCCTATCAAGTCCTCTAGACACATAGGACAAACAGGGCAGAGCAGGGTTACAACATCTTTGCAACCAATATTAGCTATCTAATGCTACAACACAAATTACTCCAAACCTAGTGGCTTCAAAAAGCAATAATTATTTGTGATCTCACTGTGAATTTGTTTGTTAAAAAATATGTATACCGGTTTATTATAAAGAATATTACAGGCCGGGCGCGGTGGCTCAAGCCTGTAATCCCAGCACTTTGGGAGTCCGAGACGGGCGGATCACGAGGTCAGGAGATAGAGACTATCCTGGCTAATATGGTGAAACCCCGTCTCTACTAAAAAATACAAAAAACTAGCCGGGCGAGGTGGCGGGCGCCTGTAGTCCCAGCTACTCGGGAGGCTGAGGCAGGAGAATGGCGTGAACCCGGGAGGCGGAGCTTGCAGTGAGCTGAGATCCGGCCACTGCACTCCAGCCTGGGCGACAAAGCGAGACTCCGTCTCCAAAAAAAAAAAAAAAAAGAATATTACAAAGAATACAGATGAAGAGATGTATGAAAGAAGAGGCACAGAGCTTTCATGCCCTTCTCAGGCACACCACCTTCCAGGCATTTCCACGTGTTCGGCTATCAAGAAGCTCTTTAAACCTTGTCCTTTTGGGTTTTTATGGAGGCTTCAATATGTAGGCATGACTGATTAAACTATTGGCCATTTGTAATCAGCTTCATCTTCAGCCCCTCTTTCCTCTCCAGAGGTTGGAGATGGATAGAATATTTAGACAAGGCATATGGGAATCAATGCTCCCTTCCTCATCATGTTTGAAGTCTCACCTGGAAGACTCAAAGGCTGGAGGCTGGAATTATATGAAGACTCATTCACTCACACATTGATATTGACTGTTGCCTGGATTTAGCTGAGGCTGTTGGAATGGTTTCTCCACGTACACTGAGATTCATCACAACATGGTAGATAAATTTTAAGAACAAGCCTCCTCACTTTGGGAGGCTGAGGTGGGCATATCGCTTGAGCCCAGGAGTTCAAGACCAGCCTGGGCAACATGGTGAAACATCATCTCTATTAAAAATACAAAAAATAAGCCTGGTTTGGTGGCATACATCTATGGTCCCAGCTACTGTGGCAGCTGAGGTGGGAGGATCTCTTGAGCCCGGGAGGCAGAGGTTGCAGTGAGCCAAGATTGCACCACTGCACTCCAGCCTGGGTGACAGAGCCGGACCCCATCTCAAAAAAAAAAAAAACAAGTGTCCTAAAAGTGAGGAAAATAACAGATGGAAACCATATTGCCTTTTGCAGCCTACTCTTGGAATTCATGCAGCATCACTTCTACCACATTCTATTGATCAAGGCGTATACAAGGGGAGGAACATAAACTATACTTCTTGATGGAAGAGTGTTAATATCACATTGTAATAAGAACTTGTAGAATGGCACATACATTGGTGTGGACATATTTGGAAAGCATCTGCTTCAAAAACCATCTTCTTCAACAAACACTGCCTTCTGCTATTGCATGAGTGTTAGCCTTAATCCCACAAGGCTTTGCAAGCACACTACAAACATAACCCAAAGTGGTTGCCCAATTTTGTCATGGACATTTCTGTTTTAAATCTCAGATGGGAGCTTTCCATCTAATTAGGCAGAGTCCCATACCCTTGGTGACATATAGCTATGGTAGGAGGACTGAAAGAAATTATGTAGGATCGACGTATACAATTCACTCACAAAAGACTGGCTACTCTGTACCAGTTCCTATAGATGAGTCGGATGCAGCTCCTGCTCTCCAGAAATAAAAATACTGTATTCAAAGCCACTTCTCCCCATCCCCTATCATCTTTGAAGCAACTTAATGTACTTTCACTTTTTTTTCCTCGTTAGCTGAAATGTTGGTTTCATATGCAAAATGGGCTCTGCAGAATTTCCCAGTTATGCCTGAGTCCAGGGACAAACACGATCTAGGCTTCTGGGCCGAGGCCCTCTATTGCACAAAGAATTCAATAACCACCATAAAAATAAAACAGAAAAAAATTAGCAATTAGAGTATGTAGATATTACAGGACTCAGTTTCCTTGTGTGAGAAAATTATAACCCAGGGGCCAAACCCTGCCAGCAGCCTGCTTTTGTAAATAAAGTTTTATCATAACGCAGCCATGCTCCATTGGTTTAAGTATGGTCTATGGCTACTTTGACATAGCAGAGTGAAGTGATTGCAACAGAGAACCATATGGCCCCACAAAACCTAAAATATTTACTGTCTAGCCCTTTACGGAAAACATTTGCTGACCCTGTTCTTGAGACTAGACTAAATCTGTTTACTTGCTTACATAAGTCACAGCAGCTGCCTTGTGTCATGTATCACCTATATGCCGGGCTGTTTACTAGGAATCCCTACATGTGTTATCATTAAACTTTACATAGAGCCACAAGGAAAATATTATTATCCTCATCCTGAAGATAGAGAAAACCACAACTTAAAGAAGTTAAAAGGTTTGCACACAAGCCACAACTAGTAAGTGATGGAATTCAAACCCAGGTCAGTATGGTTCCAAAGTCCATGCTATTTTCTTCATACCCTTCAATAAATGCACAGGGAATAGACTCTTCCACTTCTTGGCTGCCTGGGTGAGAAGGAATTGCTGTCCTTGCTGGAATCTAGAAGCTGCTGTGTATGATGATTAGCCTTAGGAATCTGCACTCGACCATAACCACTTTTCCCAGATGACTGTTTGCAGTGGAGATTATGTATCATCTAGTGAGGTAGGGATCACAGAGGGTGCCCCTCAAAGCCTTTGGAACTAATAGAGAGAGATGGGCCACTACACCCCACAGCACATGCTTCCCACCAGCTGAGACAAGGAACTTAGAGCCACAAACTCAGAACTAGAGGAGACTCCACCACCTGCCCCAGAGCTCCCTAACTAGAGGGGTTGCCCAGTCCATCTGGAGGATCAGAAAGAGCCAGTCACCACAGATAGCTTTTATTTGGACAGCAGCCACTACAGCAATGAAGCTCTACGGAACTTGCCACATCTTGTAAGTCTCCAGTTCAACTGAGAGCTGTGCCACTGAGCCTACATCTGCATTCTCCAGCTCCAAAGTGTTGGCCTCCTGACAAGGGGGAGAGAAGTGTTTTAGGGGCACAGGGTTTCAGAAGCAGAACAAATCGGCCCAGACATTCCCTGAGAATTCACCTCTCATATCCTTATTGGTACTGTGACCCAAGACTAAGTTCTGCTAATAAAAAGAGGGGCATTGCCTACAGTTTGCAGAGGGGCTTATTGGAGATTGCTATTTTTTTCATTATCTCTCATTAATTACACACATAGTTATTGAGCACCCACTATGTGTCAGCTCTAAACATTGAGTATAATGTCTTCTCAAAAAGAGAAAAATCCTTGCCCTCAATAATGTATGATACTTATTACATGTAAATGTAATTATTACACTTATTACAATAATGTATGACACTTATTACATGTAAGACACTTGTCTAAAAACTGTACAGGAAGTACAGGCAGATACATTTGAAACTCATGGCAACATTATAAGGTAGGAACTAGTCTCAATTCATAAAGAAGAAACTGAGGGACAGGAATGTTCAGTTATTTAACAAATACATTATACATGCACACATCTACAGAATCAACTATACCAATATTCACAATAACTAGAATGTATATGGTCAGAGCCCTAAAGTTTTTTTTTTTAATCCTTTGCCATACACATTTATCAATCATTTTACATCACTGCACCAAAATGGCTAAGAGGGCCATTTTGTAGATTGTGAAGTCATGATGGAATTGAAGAGATTGCCCAAAAGCCAACTAGAGTATGTAGCAATAATAGCCAGGTATGGCTATTGTTCCAGCACTGTTCCATTCGACAGATTGGACCAAGAGATCCTGGAGGTACCTTTCGGCTTTAGAACCCTAGGGATCAGTTTCAGTGTGTCTTCTCTTCCACCTTGCCTCATTAGGAGTCTTGCCACCATACCCAGCTGACCTCCAGCAAAAATTAAATGTCTGCTCAATTAGTGCAAAGTAAATCTAAAAACCCTACCACCAGAAGGTGAAGAGTCCAAAAGCCAGTCTTCTGGATTCAAGGTCACCCTTAAATTCACTTTAACCTTCAGTGCAGAACTGTCTCACCCAAGTCACCAAATCAGTTGTCTTAATAGCTGTGGGTACAAAAAAGCAGAAGACTTGCTCAGCCTTTTGGGACCACCAAGCAAATATACAGTATCTCAGCCAGGCACGGTGGCTCACATCTGTAATCCCAACACTTCGGGAGGTCGAGAGGGGCAGATCATGAGGTCAGGAGATCAAGACCATCCTGGCTAACACAGTGAAACTCCGTCTCTACTAAAAATACAAAATATTAGGCAGGTATGGTGGCATGCGCCTGTAGTCCCAGCTACTTGGGAGGCTGGGGCAGGGGAATCGCTTGAACCTGGGAGGCGGAGGTTGCAGTGAGCTGAGATCACACCACTGCACTCCAGCCTGGGTGACAGAGTGAGACTCCATATATACATATAATATCTCACATTACAATGTACTGAGTGCCAGACTGAATTATGAGCAAGAGAAAGAAACACTAGCTCTGATGGGACTAAGACTGGGCCCAGAACCCTATTAATACTACCAAATGCTTGTTTGAGCTGTGTGATCTTCAGCAAGTTACTTAACCTCTTTATGTCTCAATTTCTTATCTGTAAAATGAGGACAAAAGTCATATTTTCCTTGGAAGTGTGTTGAGAGGATTAAATGTTAACATACAGAAAGTACTTAGAGCAGTGCCTGACACATCCTGAGAGCAATTTGAGAGTTATCATTGTTGAATGTTCACTGTGCACTAGGTCCTGTTCTAAGTGTTCGTGAACCATATACATGATAGGGACTGTTACCAACCCAATTCTGTAAATGAGGAAACAGAGGCACCAAGAAATTAAGCGATGAGGTTACACAGTTTTTAAGTACTGGGGCTAGGATTTGTTCCCAGGTAGTTGGACTTCTGAGTATGCACTCTTAACCTAATATAATTTTGCCTCAAGACCCTGCCATGCTGACCCAACACAGAATAACAGATGAGTTATGACAGGAGGTTATTCCAGAAGACGTAACATTAGAGCTGGGCTTTGGCAACAGTTGATATTTATAAGAAACTGGGCAGAGAGAAGTGTTGCTGATATCAATGAGTTTTCTGGCAGGATTCAGGGGCATGGGTTTGGGAGTTAGAATCCTTAATCTGCCATTTGCTAGCAGCATAACCTAGAATGAGTTGCTGCATGAAGAAACACGTCAGTTTCCTCACATGGAAAATGGAAATGACTGCTCATACCCTGAAAGGCTGTTGTACGGATGAAATGAACTCACAAAAGTAAGCACTTAGGATGGTATCTAGTCTATCAGTGGGCAGTAAGTGGAGGCTATTTCTTCTTCATTTTGTTCGTCTTCAGCTGCTTCAAATCACTCTTCCTTCACCCCTTCTTCCTCCTGCCCCAAATTACTACCTACCCCCCATTCTCTTTATAGGACAGTGGTGGTTAGTTTCACTTTGTCTCACATAATTTGCCCAGAAAATACTCTCTTACTTTTCCTCTTCCCTTCTGAGACCTCTTTCACCATTGCCTTTTCAGGTTCTCCTTCCTGTGTCCATCCCTAAACATTTCTATGCATCCTACCATTGACTATCCCCCCAACTCACTTTACACGTGCTTCTGAGAAATTGGTGCATCTATATTCTGACAACTCCCAGATCTATATGTCCTGAGCAAATCATTCTCCTGGCTTCCTGACCCACGTTTCCATCTACCACCTCTACTTGCATGTCCCAATCATAATTGTCCAAATTGGAGCCATCCTTTTCATCCCCAAACCTGCTCTTCCTCTTGGCATCCCAGTGTCAGCAGTTGGTACCATCAGTTGCCCCACTGCCCAAGCTAGAAACTGCGAGTTGTCCTAGAATCCTCTTTGCATTCCACCTCCACATCTGATTAGTCACATAAGATTAGTCTTATTGATTCCACTTCTTTTGAAGTTTTTCTTTCTGCCCCTGCCTCATTCAAGCTCTTGCCATGGCTTTTATAGTTTAGAGATGGCTTCGTAACACAGCTACCTCTCTCCAGCTTTTGCTTTCCTCTAATGCGTCCTCTCCACCAGGTTGGCAAATCTGTCTGTAAAGAGCCAGATGGCAATTATTTTAGACTTTGCAGCCACAGGGACCCTGTTGCAACTAAGCAATTCTGCCGTTGTGTTGCAAAAGCAGCCATAGACATGTTTTTTTCTGAAGAAATAATCCAGAATTGCCTTGATTCCCATTCAGCAATGGGCTAAATGTTTTTTTAAAAAATCCTCCAGGTTTGATTGGTTCCCAGGAAGAAAGGCAATATCTCATCTTCAGGCACATGACTTTTAAATTGAAGCGTTCAAGTTCTCAACTGAGAACTGACCTTGGTTTCTTGGCCTGCCATTTCTACAGAATTCTTGGCCAGGGAACTCTACAGGATTCTAGGACTCCCTTGAGACCTTTAGAAGTTCTGCAAACAATGAAGTGTTCTCTACTGATTGTTGAAAGTTTATACTATGTCCTCTTGATTTCTATGTTGGATTCTAGATAAGATTTTTGTTTAAAAAAAATAGTTCTACTGCTTTTTAGAAAAAATTAAAACAATACCACCACATTCAACTGGACAGGTTAAATTAATGGATCCGGAACACACTTAGAGATCAAGTTGGACTAGATCTATAGATTACTTGTACTAATTTTGTCAAGAAATAATTTCAAATACAAAAATTAGCCAGGCGTGGTGGCAGGAGCCTGTAATCCCAGCTACTTGGGAGGGAGAGGCAGGAGAATTGCTTGAACCCAGGAGGTGGCGGTTGCAGTGAGCTGAGATTGCGCTGTTGCACTCCAGCCTGGGCAACAGAGCAAGACTCTGTCTCAAAAAAAAAAAAAAAAAAAGAAAGAAAGAAAAAAAAAAAAATCAGAAGCAAATAAAAACCTGGAACTGCTTGCAAGATAATTGAGCAACAAGCCTGTTTTTAACTTTCTACACCACCCAGCGGGTACCACATGCCAGGAGTCTAATCACCTTTCCCCTGGTCTTCTCCTTGGCTCCTAACATCTTAGGCTTACTTATCCGGGCACTGCACTCCATCCTGTCCATTGCATCTCCACTTTCTCCTCTCTATGTGTCCTCCCATTTGAGAGCTGACATTTGCCTTTGATCTTGATGCTGAGCCTCATCCTCCCAGAGACACGGTCTTGGCTTGCCTTAAACATAATGTGGGCTTTCTTACATCAGACGCATCTGTCCACCTCAGGCTGCCTTAGAGGTGGCATGGATTCCAGGTCTACTCAGCCCCTGAAATTTTGCTCTGCAAATTAGGACTGGACAGGTCCCATTTAGCATAACAGCCCATATGAAACACGGTCATATGTCACACAACAATATTTCAGTCAAGAAACCAAATGTACGATGGCGGTTGCATAAGGTTATAATGGAGCTGAACACTTCCTACCATCTAGTAACACTGTTGCTGTTGTAATATCTTAGTACAAGGCATTACTCAAGTGTTTACAGTGATGCTGGTGTAAACAAACCTACTGTGCTGCCAGTGGCATAAAAGGATAGCACATACAATTATGTACTTGACATAATACCTGACAATGATAATAAATGACTGTGTTACTGGTATATATAATACTATATGTTCTATGATTATTTTAGAGTGTACTCCATCTTATTTAAAAAATTAACTGTAAAACAGCCTCAGGCAGATCCTTCAGAAGGTATTCCAGAAAAAGTCATTGCTATCACAGGAGATGACAGTTCCATGCATGTTACTGCCCCGAAGACCTTCCAGGGGACAAGATGGGGAGGTAAAAGACAGTGATATTGATGATCCTGACCCTGTATAGGCGTCGGCTAATGTGTGTGTTTGTGTCTTAGCTTTTAATGAAAAAGCTTTTAAAGTAGACTAAGAATTACAATGTTAAAAATAACCAAAAAATGTATAGAATAAGAATATAAAGAAAATATTTTCATACAACTGTACAATATGTTTGTGTTTTATGCTAAGTGTTATTACAAGAGTCAAAACCTTTTTAAAAAATTAGAAGTGCATAAAGTAAAAATATCACAGTAAGCTGAAGTTAATTTTTTATTGCAAAAAAATTTTAAATAAATTTAGTGTAAAAAGTAAGGATAATGTCTCAGATGTGTTTGTATACATCATTCATTTCCCAATACCTGTATGACCTCCCTGGAATTAGCACAGCTTAATATATATTTTGATATATACTTTATGCTCAAAAAGTGATTGGTAAAACAATAAACACGAGGATGAATGACAGATATAAAAACTCATGCAGGGGCCGGACATGGTGGCTCATGCCTGTAATCCCAGCACTTTGGCAGCCCGAGGCGGGCAGATCACCTGAGGTCAGGAGTTCAAGACCAGCCTGGCCAACTTGGCAAAACCCCATCTCTACTAAAAATACAAAAATGAGTTGGGTGCAGTGGCAGGTGCCTGTAATCCCAGCTACTCAGGAGGCTGAGGCAGGAAATCACTGGAACTGGGGAGGCACAGGTTGCCGTGAGTCAAGATTGCGCCAATGCACTCCAGCCTGGGTGACAGAGTGAGACTCCGGCTAAAAAAAAAAAAAAGAAAAGAAAAGAAAACTCATGCAGGTACAAAGAAGAGAGTATTTATTCTTAGTAGGGAAATCAGAAAAGATTACATGGAAGAGATGGAATAGGAATTGAGCCTCCAGAAATTACTAGACATGTACCTAACAAAGGAAAGAGAGGAAGACATTCCAAGAGAGGGAATAATGTGAGCAAATTAATGATGGGTAAAAAATTGGAGGCCGGGAAACCTTTCTGGACAAGCTGCCCTTGTCCCTCTCCAGGGGAGTGAAGAAGATCCAGACTAAGCATCGGTGTGGCGTTGGAAGAGGGAGACATTCATAGATCTTTGGGAAATGACTCTATGGGGCTTTACTTCTACAGGAAGAGAAGCTCAGACACCAAGAGAAAGGGACTTGTTGAAAATGTGGAATAAAAGAATTGGAATCAGATCATCAGGTGACGGGAATGTGAAGGCAATGGCCTTCTAGAAGAAAACGCTGTAAATTCAGATGTCAAGGAGGTGCCGTGGTGAATGTGGTGAACGGGGACTCCAAACAAGGAAAAATTCTCACCGCATTTTACAGGTGTTGAAGGCTGGTGAGGAAAGCTGGGTTCCTGGCTGAGGTTCTTATTCAGCTGATTACAGAGAGCAACACATACACGCATGACTAACAACCCCATAACAGGCCCTTCCTTTTGAGCTGTAATGGGAGCCACACTGACAGATGTGATGAGTGTTCTCAGCAACCCCCAGGGAGTGACAACTGCAGTGCTCACTTACGAAAACAGGTGAGACTCACTCTTGAAACGTTCTAGCTGTTGGGCTGTGAGTGGGTTGGGTTCCCCAAGCATCCTAAACGTTTCCTCTGACCGTTTGGAAGGGTGATCCTAACATCTTAGCTGCGAGGCCCTGTGAGAACCTTCCTTACCTCCTTTTGGAGGCTCACTTTTCTTATCTGTGAAATACAGATAACATCACAAACTACTTTGAAGGGTGAATGTGAGTCAATGATGAGAAAGTAGATGCGAAGGTTCTCAGAAAACTAAGAAAGATTAGTAAATGTCAAAGGTTAGTCCTACAAGCCAAGAACTTTACCTGGCATTCATTTCTGCATATTTCTGAGAAAAATGTGGTCTGTTTCTGTGCAAACCATCCAAAGTGTAAGCAATTTTTTTTCTTGATAGAGAATAACTTCTCCTCTTAAAAGGGAAGTGATGCTTTGCAAATGGCAAGCACATCAGAAATCTTTAGTATAGTCTTCTCAACACCTCTCAGAGACAAAGGATAACCCACCAACATCTGCAACGGTTCTGAATGGGCAGAAGGCAAATGGAGCTGACCACAAGGCAAGGAGAGAAGGCTTTTGCAACAAAGTCCTCTCCAAAGGAAGCCACCAATGACTTGCCACATCTCTGCAAGAGCTTAGAAACTAAAGAGAAAATGAACAGCTCAATGTCTTTTTGTTTGTTTGTTTGTTTGGTTGTTTGAGACAAAGTCTCACTCTTGTTGCCCAGGCTGGAGTGCAATGGCGCAGTCTGGGCTCACTGCAACCTCCGCCTCCCAGGTTCAAGTGATTCTCCTGCCTCAGCCTCCAGAGTAGCTGAGATTACAGGTGCCCACCACCACGCCTGGCTAATTTTGTATTTTTAATAGAGACGGGGTTTCACCGTGTTGGCCAGGATGGTCTCGAACTCCTGACCTCGTGATCCGCCCACCTCGGCCTCCCAAAGTGCTGGGGTTACAGGTGTGAGCCACCGTGCCCGGCCTCAATGTCTTAACATGTGCAGGCTAGGGAGAGTTTAACAAAATGTGTGTGTTTGTAATTATTCGTAAGATTGATTTTTCTTTGTGACAGTATCTTATGTTCATGAGTTTGTTTAGAAAACACTTTCATTCCCTTTATTGTATATAATTCTCACACTAAGCCATGCAGCTAGATAGTATTGTTATCATTATTATTCCTTTTTAAGATCTGAAGAAACTGAAGCTCTGAGGGACATGCGATGGAAAGCAGGACTGTGATGCTGGACTCCCCAGTCCCCAAGGGCAGGACCCTGTCTTCCATCCCTCTTACTGTCAAGTCTGCTGCTCCAAGCAGAGGCCTGTGCAAGCTTCCTGACTGAAGTATCTTGTTTGTTCCTGTGTGTATTCATTCCACACATACATGCTGGGCACAAATACACGTTGCTGTGTAAATGACAAATTTGTATGTGAACTTAACTCTGCTTAAAACATAGAGGGGAAAGGTGTGAGGAGAAGGAAAGGCAGGAGCCCCACAACACTTTAGGATCAGTACTCCTGTAAGAAGAAGCATAAGCAGATCACAGTAGTTGAAGAGATTGGATGAGTCACTGTTGTCCAAGCCACTGGTTCTTAAACTTCTCTTTGAAGTAGGATTAGGCCTGGGCCTTGTTGTTTTTCCAGAGTTCCCCAGGTGATTCTGACAGTGACCAAAGTTTGAGTGAACACTGTTCTAAGTGAACTTTCCTCAGGGATGAGATTCCATAGGTGGTGACTCTGAATTTTTGTCTGCTTCTTCTCTGGTACCGGTATGGGGAGCTTCCAACAGAGGTCAGTGGTTGACCTCTGCACATCGAGGCATTGCTCCCATGTGAATCCACAGGACTCAGTCAAGGTTGCCAGGCTCTAGCTTAGGACTTGAGGAGGGGGACACCGACCTGGGGGAAAGCTGGCTGGGGTGCTCCATCCCTCCAGGGAAGGATATTGTCCCAGCAGCACTGTCAGGGCGACTTGCCAACACACACTTTTGCTCTTTAAATAGGGCTTTGTTCAATGAACATTGACTAAGCTGCTCTGGGGTTGGGTCAGAACCACAGATGAATCAGGCAAATGCTACCTTCAAGGACCTCCCTGGTTAATGGGAGAGACACACACCTCTAACCTAACTATCATAAGTGCTGTTGAAAAGACAGGAGCCCTGGGAGGGAACGCTCAGTCAGCCTGGCCAGGGAAAGCTTCCTAGAGGAAGTGACATTTGAAATGTCAGAGTCCACAAAGCAGGGAAGGGGAAGCAAGCTCTTGGTAGAGAAAGCAGCTGGTGGCAAGGCCAGAGGGTGCTTGGGCAGAGTGTAGCTAGAAGGCTGGTGTAACAGTGAGGCAGGATGCTGGGGACAGAGAAGAGGAAGGGTGGCCAGATGGGAGGGACCTGGAGCCCCAAGCAAGAGAGTTGTCTTAATTCTCCACAATGGGGAGCCTTCCCTTTCTCCTTACCTTTTGTTTTCTTCTCTGCCTTACTCTCCCCTTTAGGAGGTAAACAAAGGAGGAAGGGAAGGGGATGCAGAGGGAGAACGGAGAGAGGAAGAGAGCCATTCCACTTCCGTTTTGGTTGGCTCAACCTTGAAATGCTATTGCTGTATTTTACCTGGAATTAGCAAGTTAATGACTCCTGGCTCCACGAGACACATCGGTGCTGGAGCTTCAACCCAGGAGGGCTGAGCTTAGCTCTGGGTGGCACAGTTTAGGTGTGTCCAGTACAGCCTAGAGTAGCAGTTTCCAACCTCTTGATCTCAAGGGCCATCCCTCACCTCCCGTGACGTTACTTAGGATTTCAGTGCCTGTTGATTATGAATATACAAAAGGAAAGAAGCCAGCTGTTAATTCAGGTGCACTCTAGAGTAAACTTGCATTCGTTCTATACCATAGGATCCATACACATTAAAAAATCTGTTAGCGTGCAATAACTTACATCAAAGACCAATAGCACACATTGACAAACACTGGTAGCGTATGTGATACAGCAAGGACTAATGCCTTTTATATAAAGAGTTCTTACAAATTACAAAGAAAAAAACTCAACAACTCAAAAGGAAAAAAAAAATGAATGGGTAAACGACATTAGCAATGGTGTTCACAGAAAAAGAAATACAAATGTTTTAACTTCCCTCATAATGAAATATACACATATATATGTAATATATTATATAACTATATATATGAGGAATATCATTTTTTAAAAAGTCTGGTAGAGTAACAAAGACTGAAATGAAAAGGTATCAAAAGGAAGCCACTTTCATTCACCTCCAGGAAAGTGTTAATAAGAACAAATTATTTGGAGGGCAATTTGACCACATCTATCAACATTAAAATATACTATATTGCTTGACACAGAAATTCCACTTCTAAAAATTTATTCCTCAGATAAAATCACACATGTTCTCAAAGGACGTCCAATGAGCTGGATTCACTAAGGGGCGATCACAATGCTGCTTTATTTTCGCTCACCCTGTGAACTTATTCTCTGGGTCCCTTATTTCCAAAGAGCAGTCTCTGTCATTTAAAAGCACATATTCCAGCGTGTTTGCCAGAACTCAGAACAAATCTCATTTGAAAATTTCTCCCTTCTTCCGCCCAGGTCTGCTTCAAACTTAAATGCTAGCTGTAGGGGAAGGGGGAGGCAAGGTTGTCCCCGCTCTTCCTCTCACCTCTTCACCCTCACTATCTCCCTCCCTGGGACAGGACCCAGAAAAAGAGGAAATAGGGAAGAGGGCAGAGCTTCCCAAGGCTGGTTCTGCTGGGAGCCAGGGCTGCTGCCCTCTGGGCTGGGTGGCGTGTGCAGGTTCCCTAGGCATTCCGCCCTTGGGAACTCACACTGGCAGTCGCCTGAATGCAGTGAGGCCTCCTCTGGGCTGCTGCTATTTCTGCGTCTCTCTGTTGGACTTTTGGGCTTCCAACAGTTCCTCCTCTGCCTTTCATTGGGTGCTGTCAGGAAAATCCCCATTCTAGGTGGCTCTAGTCTATCTCTCTCCTGCTGGTCCTTTTTTGATTCCCAGACAACAGGGCTGTTTGCTCTCCTCTGCTGGTGGACGCTCCCTTGCTGCCGGGAGGAGGACGCTCCCTTGCTGCCGGGAGGAGGACGCTCCCTTGCTGCCGAGCCGGGAGGAGGAAGCTCTCTTTTTCTCTCTCTGTCACCTCAGGCCAGCGCAGCCTCAGCTTCTCTTTCCTGGTCTTGAGCTCCCAAATTCAGGTTCCAGGGACCAACCCTGAGCTCTCCCTTTCAACCTTTCTCAGTTGGCTTTCTCCAGCCGACCCTGTCCTGGGAGAAGAGGGTGGGGAGGGACAAAAGACACCGTGACAGGACTCACCAGGGACTGTCTCCTCTCCCAGCCTCTGAAGACTGGCGTCAGGCAAAGGATGGTCCATGCTGGTAGAACACCAGGGCCTGCCAAGGCGGTCTCGCACCTCATTTAACATGGGGGAGGGAGATATTCAAGTACCTATTGTATGGTTTCTAGGGATTTGGAGTCTCAGCCGGAAACTGAGACTTGAAGAGTTCCATTTTAACATCCCGTTATATGTATATGCCACACACATCGTTTACAACATTGTTTATAATAGAAAAAAAAAACAAAATAACCTAAATGGGCTGGGCACACTGGCTTATGCCTGTAATCCCAGCACTTTGTAGGCCGAGGCCGGTGGATCACTTGAGGTCAGGAGTTCAAGATCACCCTGGCCAACATGGCAAAACCCCGTCTCTACTAAAAACACAAAAATTAGCCAGGTGAGGTGGCGCACCCCTTTAATCCCAGCTACTCAGGAGGTTGAGGCAGAAGAATCGCTTGAACCCGGGAGGCGGAGGTTGCAGTGAGCTGAGATCGCGCCACTGCACTCTAGCCTGGGTGACACAGTGAAACTGCGTCTCAAAAATAAAAAATAGCCTAAATGTCTGCTAAATCACTCACAGAACAACTGTATGATAATCTGCATATGTCATTATGGGAAAAACTCTATGTGATATATTGTAAAGTTAAAAAAAACGCAGAGTGTAGAACACCGGGTGGTCCCATTTGTGCATGAGTGTTTTCTGAAGGGGCATTTTGTTATATACTTGATTGTATTTGCACAGAAATTCTGGAGATGAAACTAAAAATCAGGATGGTAAGGAGACCTACTACTCTTTGTATAACTTATAATACTTTTTGAATTTGTATCATTATACATGAGTTTTATAATTCTAAAACCTATTATTAGGAGATAAATAAATATAAACACAGTTTATTGTGTTCCTTTTTAGAAAGCATTGGCTTTATCCACAGAAGCAATATGCCCTCCAGCAAACAAAACAGAAATATATAAGGAAAAAAAAATCTATAGAAAATGTCTATAAACAATACAATGGAGGCAGGACGCGGTGACTCACCCCTCCAATTCCAGCTCTTTGGGAGGCCAGGACAGGAGGATCCCTTGAGCCCAGGAGTTCAAGAGAAGTCTGGGCAAAATAGTGCGGCCCTGTCTCTACCAAAAAAAAAAAAAAAGTTTTAAAAAATTAGCTGGACATGGTGGTGCATATCTGTAGCTTCAGCTACTCAAGAAGCTGAGCGCAAGAGGATTGCTTGAGCCCAAGAGGATTGCTTGAGCCCAGGAACTCAGGCCTGCAGTGAACTGCACTCACTCCAGCCTGGGCGAGGACCTGAACAAGACTCTGTCTCTAAAAAATAAAAATAGAAAAAGAAAAAAACTGAAAAATATATTTCCCACAAAACTTTGTTAACCCCATCTTCCATCTTCCCAAGGTCATACAAGGTAATCGCTTTTAACAGTGAAGTGTACGTTTTCTTCTAGATATTTCTCTATGACTTTACAACATGTATAATTTTTCAAACCAGAAATGGACTCACATTATACAGAATGTTCTTTTTATTTTATCTTTTTTTTTTTTTGAGACAGGATCTTCCTCTGTTGTCCAGACTAGAGTGCAGTGGCATGATCACAGCTCACTGCAGCCTCAAACTCCTGGGCTCAAGTGATCCTTCTGCCTCAGGCTCCTGAGTAGTTGAGACTACAGGCATACATTACCGCACCCAGCTAAACTTTTAACTTTTTGTAGAGATGTTGTCTTCTTATACTGCCCAGGCTCAGAATGTTCTAAAGCCTTATTTTTATTCTTTAAAATAGGCCAAGCGCAGTGGCTCATATCTGTAATCCCAGCACTTTGTGAGGCTGAGGCAGGAGGATTGCTTGAGCCCAGGGGTGTGAGATCAACTTGGGCAACATAGTGAGACCCATCTCTACAAAAAATTTTTGTAAACATTAGTCAGCCACAGTGGTGTGCATCTATAGACTCAGCTACTAAGGAGGCTGAGATGAGAGGATCATTTGAGCCTGGGAGGTTAAGGTTGCAATGAGCTGTGATTGTGCCACTTCACTTTGGCCTGGGCAACAGAGCAAGACCCTGTATGAAAAAATTAATTAATGAACTTTTAAAATAAAAGTAATCTAGACCCAGCGCAGTGGCTCACACCTGTAATCCCAGCACTTTGGGAGGCCGAGGCAGGCGGATCACAAGGTCAGGAGTTCGAGACCAGTCTGATCAACATAGTGAAACCTTGTCTCTACTAAAAATAAAAAAAATTAGCCGGGTGTGGTGGTGTGCTCCTGTAATCCCAGCTACTCAGGAGGCTAAAGCAGGAGAATCATGTGAACCTGGGAGGCAGAAGTTGCAGTGAGCTGAGGTCGCACCATTGCACTCCAGCCCGGATGACAGTGTGAGACTCCATCTCAAGAAAAAAATAAATAAATAAAATGAAAGTAATCTAAAATATTCCTTGGACAAGCTTCCAAGTCAGCACATTTAGACTCACTCCATTCCTCTTAACCTTTGAAAGAGTATACATCTGTACGTCCCCAATATTACAGTTTACTGGACCATAACTTGACACTGCTGCCCTTCTAAGCCAGGCTACAGTGACCACTCTTACATACACATACCTAAGTTTGCATACAGTAACGACATTCTCATGTGTTAGATCTCTTAAGTAGGACTGCTGGGACATTAGCAATGCTGACAGATCCTGCCAAAATTCTACATAACTCCTCTGCCTGCCGGCCCCTTTCACTGCAACCCTACTTTCTGACACTTGACTGAAGCAATGGGAGCTACCTTGTTGACACAACTTACAAACCACACTGAGCGACTCATGACCTACAGGCTGGGACTCACTGACCTACATCAGAACTTTTTTATCCCAGGCATAACTAGCCCTGAAGCTATGCGGTGGAATAAGATAGAAGAAAGAGGCTACACATACTAGCTCATGCCTGTAATCCTAGCACTTTCGGAGGCTGAGGCAGGAGGACTGCTCGAGTTCAGGAGTTTGAGACCAGCCTGGGCAACATATTGAGATATTGAGATCTTGTCTCTCTCTCTCTTTTTTTTTTTTTGTCCTGAGATGGAATCTGACTCTGTTGCCCAAGATGGAGTGCAGTGACACAATCTCCGCTTCCTGCAACCTCCATCCTCCCCCAGTTTCAAGAGATTCTCCTGCCTCAAGCTCCCAAGTAACTGGGACTACAGGCACCTGCCATCATGCCCGGCTAATTTTTGTATTTTTAGTAGAGATGGGGTTTCACCATGTTGGCCAGGTTGGTCTCAAACTCCTGACCTCAGGTGGTCTGCCTACCTCGGCTTTCCAAAGTGCTGAGATTATAGGTGTGAGCCACCATGCCCAGCCAATCCTGTCTCTATTTTTTTTTAATTTTTAACAAAATTTTGTAAAGATAGAGTCATGTTATATTTCTATTATACAACCATAGATTAAATTAGAAATGAAAAGCAAAACTTCTGCATCATCATCACTAAGATGAAACATAAATCACCCATGAAATGCCTTGGTTCAGCTCCAGGTATACCCCAGACCCCTTGTAGGATCCCTGTCCCCTCTCTTTTGCCCTTAGATAACCATGCTGCAATTCACCAGCCTTGTGGAAAAGCAGTCAATAACTGGGCCGAGGAAGGTTCTGGACCCCACGTGAGAAAGGGATAAGAGCCACTAGAGAAAATGGTCTGTGAGTAACGAGACTGGCATCAAAAATCTTGAAGGGCTGTCCTGTGGAAGAAAAAGCAGACTAAATGCAGAATAGGAGCAAAAATTCAGAGCAACAGGCCCACAGGTTTTTAAGCTAGACAAGAGAGAACTTCAAAACTATGCAGAGCTTCCAGGGAAAACATGCATGAGCCAAAACTAGAATCAATTACCTCCACAGAAGACCCGAGGGCAACGTGCATGGCTCTACAGAAGGGCCGACGGGTGACAGATGGTGATGTGCATGGCAGCCTGAACAATATTGTCTAAAGAAGTCCAACTGGCTATCGCCGAGGAGCCACAGCGTTCTACATTTATTTTATTACTTTCTATGAAATCCACCTACTTCAGAATTTGGCCTAGTGCCTTTTCATTTCAAAAACCTGATTTGGCCAACCGTGGTGTCTCACGCCTGTAATCCCAGCACTTTGGGAGGCTGAGATGGACGGATAACCTGAGATCAGGAGTTCAAGACCGGCCTGGCTAACATGGTGAAACCCCGTCTCTACTAAAAATACAAAACATTAGCCAGGCGTGGTGGCGTGCGCCTGTAATTCCAGCTACTCGGGAGGTTAAGGCAGGAGAATTGCTTGAACCCTGGAGACGGAGGTTGAAGTAAGCCAAGATCACGCCATTGCACTCCAGTTTGGGCAACAAGAGTGAAATGCCATCAAAAAGAAGAAAAAAAAACAAAAACTGATTTGATTAGAACAAGAATAGATTAGTCTCTCAAAGATGATTCATATCAACCAAGCTCAAAGAGATGGATGTGCATTTATTTATACAGAGAGAGAGTCAGCTGTCAGGTAAACCAGCAACTCAAGTCATCCTCAACAAACATCCTCTTTCCTATAGCAGATGGACTCAATAGGGATAGCTGTGTCCTTGGAATGATCATTCTCAAGGTCTATTATTGGTCGAGACTCTGGCTTCACTTCACATCTTGCCTTTCATGGATGGTGAAACCCCTTTCAATGTTCCACTCCTTCTTCTAGTATACAAATACCTCAGTCCCATTATTGACAAGTCCTGATATTCTGGGAGAATCTTTATTTCTTTCTTTCTTTTTTTTTTTTTTTTTTTTGAGACTGAGTCTCTCTCTGTCACTCAGGCTCGAGTGCCGTGGTGCAATTTTCGCTCACTACAACCTCTGCCTCCTGGGTTCAAGAGATTCTACCAAGTAGCTGGGATTACAGGCACACGCCACCACGCCCGGCTAATTTTTGTATTTTTTGTTGAGACGGGGTTTCACCATGTTGACCAGGCTGGTCTCGAACTCCTGACCTTGTGATCCGCCTGCCTTGGCCTCCCAAAGTGCTGGGATTACAGGTGTGAGCCACCACGCCGGGCCTGAGAATCTTCTTAAGGTGAATCTCCACCCCGATTTATCATATTTGGCTTTCATGTGTCAACTCTCATAGGACAGATCCTGTTCTGGCAGGAAAACATGACTTGCATAAGGGAGTAGAAAGGACTTCACATGCACTGGCTTACCACACACCATAGTGAGATACAGTATGGGATCATAGCTAAAGACGCATGCTTTCCAGACTGAACCCTGGTTTGTCACTTACTCACTGTAAATTACATCATCCTCCTCTGTTTCAGTTTCCTCTTCTGCAAAGTGAAGATAATAATAACACCTGCCCATAAAGTTTGTGGTGAGAATGAAATAAATTAATAAACAAGGCCCTTATGTTAGAGGTGTTTGAACCACAGTGACTCCATCTTGAACATGGGCTGGGTAAAATAACGCTAAGAATGGCTGCGGTGCGTTCTTAGTCACAGGATGAGATAGGAGGCCAGCACAAGATACAGGTCACAAAGACCTTGCTGATAAAACAGGATGTAGTAGCCGGGCGCGGTGGCTCAAGCCTGTAATCCCAGCACTTTGGGAGGCCGAGACGGGCGGATCACAAGGTCAGGAGATCGAGACCATCCTGGCTAACATGGTGAAACCCCGTCTCTACTAAAAATACAAAAAACTAGCCGGGCGAGGTGGCGGGCGCCTGTAGTCCCAGCTACTCCGGAGGCTGAGGCAGGAGAATGGCGTGAACCCGGGAGGCGGAGCTTGCAGTGAGCTGAGACCTGGCTACTGCACTCCAGCCTGGGCGACAGAGCGAGACTCCGTCTCAAAAAAAAAAAAAAAAAAAAACAGGATGTAGTAGAGAAGCCGGCCAAAACCCACCAAAACCAAGATGGCTAGGAAAGTGACCTCTGGTCATCCTCACTGCTCATTATATGCTAATTATAACACATTAGCATGCTGAAAGACACTCCCACCAGCACCATGACAGTTTATAAATGCCAGGGCAACGTCAAGAAGTTACACTCTATGGTCTAAAAAGGGGAGTAACCCTCAGTTCCAGGAATTGCCCACCCCTTTCTTGGAAAACTCATGAATAATCCACCTTTTGTTTAGCATAAAATCAACAAATTACCATAAGTATACTCAGTCAAGTAGCCCACACTGCTGCCCTGCCTATAGAAGAACCATTCTTTTATTCCTTTACTTTCCTGATAAACTTGCTTTCACTTTATGGACTCGCCCCAAATTCTTTCTTGCGTAAGGTCCAAGAACCCTCTCTTGGGGTCTGGATCGGGACCCCTTTCTGGTAACATCCTAGAACAGTGCCTGGCAATGTGTCTGCATCCTAGAAGGGTCTGCTGCTCTTATGACCAGGCCTTACAATAAACCTTACCTACTTAATTCCCACCATGAGATAAGTCATATTCTTGTCTCCATTTACCAGTGAGAAAGCAGAAGCTTGGCAAGAAGATCAGAGAGAGCTGGAACTGAAACCCAGTTCTCTCTGACCTTCTAGCCGGGGGCTCCCTCCATCACCCCCATCCAGCAGATCCTTCACAGAGGTACAGTAGAACCACTTCTCTTCTCTTCATTGGGTTGGGGTAGGGTGGGGGAAGGCTATTTTCATCGCTGCAGCTCAGCCTTGAGCAAGAAAAAGGATCGTGTCCCCTGCTGGTGGCAAGACCAGAGGGAGCTGGTGAGAAGAATACATTGTGCAACAAGACCAGCTGCGTGGCAGATGTGCCCACAGCTAAACATGACAGGAGTTTCATTTCCAGAGTCAAGAAAGAAGACGTATCCTGAAGCATCCTCAGTGACCCTACCTGAGCAGATGGGGCGGGAGCAGCAGGGAGGCCTTGGCGTTTCTACGCACCTTGATTTCCTCTCTGTTTCTCTGCTGCAGTAACTGCTGAAATGCAAAGGCTGCCGGATCCCCACACACCATGTCTCCGATCACAGGTGTCCCTGATCCCCCTGGGCTTACTGAACATCTGACCGTTACCCTCAGAACAGCTACTTATGCGTGAAAAGAAAACGATAAGAGAAAGGGAGGGCCGGTGACTGTGAAAGTCAAGGCCGCGAAGGGACCTCCATCTGAAGTTGCTGGGTAGTTGAACAGGCCTGGGTTTCAACGGTTAGTCACAGCCCCCTGTGAGTTTGGGCAAGCCATTCAAACTCTCTGACTTCACTTTTCTCTTTTTCAAAATAAAAAAACTATTCCTGCCTTGCAAGCTCATTGTAAGGAAAGGCAAATGTATGTAAAATGCTGGAACCATTATGATGGAAATTGCAAGAACCACCATTAGCCTAGAACAAGCAAAGACTAGATGGGTGGAAATACTTTTTAAGAGACCAAGAAAGCAGAACACTTAAGTTTTTCTACATGTAAATAAACTGCAAAGGGAAAGAAAAAAGGAACAAATATTCTTTAGTACCTATCACAGGCCAGAGATCCAATTATGCTCTTTTCCTAGATTGAATCTCACTATATCCCATGTGGTGGGTTTTATTACCCTCATTTTACAGATAATGAAAGTGATCATAGGGAGGTTTTCCAAGACCACACAGCTAGACGGGCCTGGAGAGGCCGAGAACCAAGGGCTCTTTCTGATACACCGTTCAGTTTTGCCCCTAAAGTGAAAATGCTGCAAACTCCATGGAGAGCAATGTGTGACATTTATAGATTGGCCGGAAGCAACACTTCTCCAAGCATCTTTGGGGAGGATAAGTTTTGTTTTGTTTTGCTTTAATTAACTAATCTAGCACAGACTGTGACATTTGTAAAACATAACGAATTACTAGAAATGTAAAAATTTAAAGGGCATACAAAATACACACAGACTCAGCCTTTTTGTATTAGATGGAACACACATAACGTGACTGTCAAATAGTTACAAAATTTCCCAAGCACTCATTTGCTCTCAGTGTTTGTGCTCATCTCATTGTGGAATACACTTTGAGAACCACTACCTTGGCGTTAAAGCCATCCGCAGATCCTGGAGAAAGACCTCAAAAAGTTGTCTAGGTTTGCATCCTTTCTCCAGGCAAAAATTGTGTAAAATCCCAAGGCCTCTGGGCTATTGTTTTCTTCTGAGTTTCTCTCCCGAGCCTCATAGCAGCTGTGTGGTCATAGCCATCTCCCAGTAGCCTCTATGTAGCCTGGAACAGAACCTTGAATCTCAAGGTTTGTTTGAAGGCTTCGAGCTCAGACTTCATCCTCCCTTTTCCCCTCATTCCTGATTTCCTGCTGTTGCCTTCTCTCTAAACACCAAGCCATTGGCGAAGTCTGCATGAACCAAGCAGAGGCAGAAGGTACAGCTTCTTTCTTTCTTTTTTTTTTTTTTTTTTTTTTTGAGACAGAGTTTCGCACTTTTTGCCCAGACTGGAGTGCAATGGCGTGATCTTGGCTCACCACAACGTCCGCCTCCTGAGTTCAAATGATTCTCCTGCCTCAGCCTCTGGAGTAGCTGGGATTACAGGCATGCACCACCGTGCCCGGCTAATTTTGTATTTTTTAGTAGAGACAGGGTTTCTCCATGTTGGCCAGGCTGGTCTTGAACTCCCGACCTCAGGTGATCCACCCGCCTCAGCCTCCCAAAGTGCTGGGATTACAGGCATAAGCCACCGCGCCCAGCAGGTACAACATCTTTGAGCAGGTGGGAAAAGTAGGACAAGTGGGTAAGAAAACCTGCCGTCACCACCTATTGTGTGTTTTCAGGTTGGCCCTGAGCTGGTGTCAGCTTCACATACATTAGCTCACATTATCTTCATAGCCTCCCTATGAGGCTGGCTTTTTTTTTTTTTTTTTTTTTTGAGATGGTGTCTGACTCTGTTGCCCAGGCTGGAGTGCAGTGGCATGATCTTGGCTCCCTGCAACCTCCACCTCCCAGATTCAAGCAATTCTCCTGCCTCAGCTTCCCAAGTATCTGGGATTACAGGCATGTAACACCACGCCCAGCTAATTTTTTGTATTTTTAGTAGAGATGGGGTGTTGCCAGGTTGATCAGGCTGGTCTTGAACTCCTGACCTCAGGTGATCCACCCACCTCAGCTTTCCGAAGTGCTAGGATTACAAGTGTGAGCCACCACGCCAAGCCGAGGCAGTATTATTGTCTCAATTTTATAGATAAAGAGATTGAATATCAGAGAAATGAGAGCAGAGACTGGATCTTAGATCTGTCTGAGACTTCCCAACCTAAGCCCTTAACTCCTACCTAATGCTTAGCTGGAGGAAGCCAAAAGGCCTGGAGGCACCTCCACAGCCAACCTGGAGCTCCACAACCTTGAGCAAACCCAGCTGGTAAGGTTCACAGCTCCTATTCCCAGTTCAGTGCCCAGATGCCAACAAATTTGTCAATAGCACTTCTCCACTGCAGTCTCTACCATCTGTCCTTCCCCAGACTCCTGGCTCCATGTCGGATAATGAAAGCAGAGGCCCAGGGCAATGGATTCCAGAGCAGGTGTTTGCAAGTCTCCCCACTTTGTCTGCTCAGCCCAACTGTGTCCCTTCAGGGCTAACCCTGGACTCTGAGTCCCACACAGACACTGTCTCTGACCACTTTCCCTCACATGGGACAGGACACCCTCCACTGCAGCAATGACAGCTACCATTTGCTGTGAGCCTGCTCTGGGCCACACTCTGTGTCTTTTCTCACTGTATCATTTTTACCATTGTCCTTTAAGGAGAGTACCATTACCCATATTCTCCACAGGAGGTAGCTGAGACCCCGAGAAGTTCAGTAACTTAGTCAAAGAGCCAGTAAAGAACAGTGATGGAATTTGAACCGAAGCCTCTCTATCACCAGGCACTGCCTCCCATCAAGTCATAGGATTTGCAAAGCATTCAGCACATAGAAAGGACGCAATAAATTAATGCTTGAGACTAACCAAAATCAGAAGTAGTCGGCAAAATTGGAAGTGGGTTTAAACTGTTATGATACATCCATATCATAGAATACTACTCGACCATGCAAAATGGTGTTGTAGAAGAAGGTACTGACACAGAAAGATGTTCCTGATATTGACTGAGTGAGGGAGCATACCAAAGAGTATGCATAGTATAATCCTATTTGAGTACAGTCAGCCTTCTGTATCAGTGGGTTCTGCTCTGCACCCACGGATTCAACCAATCCCAGATCAAAAATATTTTAGAAATGGCCGGGCGCAGTGGCTCATGCCTATAATCCCAGCACCTTGGAAGGCCGAGTTGGGCAGATCACTTGAGTCCAGGAGTTCGAGACCAGCCTGGCCAACATGGAGACACCCCATCTCTACTAAAAATACAAAAATTAGCTGGGCTGCCAGGCAAGATGGCTCATGCCTGTAATCCTAGCACTTTGGGAGGCCAAGGCGGGTGGATCACCTGAGGTCAGGAGTTCGAGAGCAGCCTGGCCAACATGGCAAAACCCCATCTCTACTAAAAATACAAAAATTAGTCTGGTGTGGTGATGGACACCTGTAATCCCAGCTACTTGGGAGTCTGAGGAAGGAGAATCACTTGAACCCGGGAGGTGGAGATAGCAGTGAGCCAAGATCACGCCACTGCACTCTAGCCCACACGACAGGAGCGAGGCTCCATATCAAAAAGAAAAAAAAGAAAAAATTAGCTGGGTATGGTGGCAGGCACCTGTAATCTCAGCTACTTGGGAGGCTGAGACAGGATGAATTCCATGAACCTGGGAGGTGGAGGTGACAGTGAGCCGAGATCACGCCACTGCACTCAAGCCTAGGTGACAGAAAGAGACTCCATCTCAAAAAATAAAAAATAAAATAAAATAAATAAATAAAAGGATGGCCTTGTCTAAACATATACAGAGTTTTTTGTCATTATTCCTTAAACAATATGGTATAACAACTATTTACATAGCCTTTACATTGGATTAGGTATTAAAAGTAATCTAAAGATAATTTAAAGTATATGGGAGGATGTGCGTGGGATATATGCAAATACTACACCATTTTATCTATATAAGGAACTTGAATGTCTGTGGATTTTGGTTCTAGAGCCAGTGCCTCATGGATTCGAAGGTACAGTGGTAGATCTATTGTCTGGCCCTATAGATAGATGTGTACACACACACACACACACACACACACACACATACAACAGAAAAATACACCAAAATGTCAACAACAAATTTATCTTTGTGATGAGATCGAGGGCGGGTTTTGTATTTTTCTTTTTGGATATCATAATTTCTTTTCTTTTTTTTTTTTTTTTTTTTTTTTTTGAGACGGAGTCTCGCTCTGTCGCCCAGGCTGGAGTGCAGTGGCGCTATCTCGGCTCACTGCAAGCTCCGCCTCCCGGGTTTACGCCATTCTCCTGCCTCAGCCTCCCGAGTAGCTGGGACTACAGGCGCCCGCCACCTCGCCCGGCTAATTTTTTTGTATTTTTAGTAGAGACGGGGTTTCATTGTGTTAGCCAGGATGGTCTCGATCTCCTGACCTCGTGATCCGCCCGTCTCGGCCTCCCAAAGTGCTGGGATTACAGGCTTGAGCCACCGCGCCCGGCCTGGATATCATAATTTCAAGTTTCAATAGTAACTCTGGCACATTTGATCTTGGATGATCACACTGAACACCACTGGGAGACTGCACAGAGAGAGGGTGTGTGGCAAGGAGAACAGCTTGTTTTATTTTGCCTTTTAAAACAAAAAGTCTCGTGAGTGATTTCAGTGGATCTCAGTCTTTCGTGCCACCAGTCTAGAACACTATTAATTCCAAGAGTCCAGTGAGTGAAATGTGGAAGGAATTAGGGCTTCCCGAAACCAGGATTTTTGAAGATCCTAACGAGAGTCGCTCAACGTCACTCATCGTTTGTTTCTGTTGGATGCTTGGGAGCCTGTTTATTTCTGGTGAATCCATTTTCCTGGTCAGCTGACCATGTGGGGGAAAAAACAGAGAAATAGGCCACGAGAGCTCTGTGCGCTTCTTTATCCTTGATGTCACTACTGTGAAAGGCTTAGGGGTCCAGAAGCGCACAGTTGTCTCAGACCCCAAGCTGAAGTAAAAGAGGCAGATTCATTGAGTGTAAGGGGTACCCCTGTGGCTGCACAGTGGACCTCATCACTTTTCCAACCTCTCTGACCTTCCAGCCAGGCTCTCAGTTACCAGCAGATGCAGACATGCGGAAGGTCTCTCGCTGAGCTTCCTGAGCATTTTTTTTAACTTTTTTTTTTTTTTTTTTTTTTTGAGACAGAGTCTCGCTCTGTCACCCAGGCTGGAGTGCAATGGCACAATCTCGGCTCGCTGCAACCTCCGCCTCCCAGATTCAAGCAATTCTCCTGCCTCAGCCTCCTGAGTAGCTGGGATCACAGGCACGCCCCACCATGCCTGGCTAATTTTTGTATTTTTCATAGAGACGGGGTTTCATGTTGGCCAGGCTGGCCTCGAACTCCTGACCTCATAATCCGCCCGCCTTAGCCTCCCAAAGTGCTGAGATTACAGGCGTGAGCCACTGTGCCCGGCTGCTTCCTGAGCATTTTGCAAGGTAATTGTGTTTTCAGAAGCCTAGGTTGGCCATCAGGAAAACAGAACACTAGGAAGAGCACAGCTACTGTCATCAGAGTGAATCGACATTTTCACTCTCAGGGACTAGCTGCATGACCGTGGAGCAGCTTCTTATCCTCTTCTGAATTTCATGTCCTCCCTGTAATGTGGGGATAAGAATGGGTTGTTGCAACTCCTAAGTGAGATAATCTACGTAAGATTCTTTGGCTTCCCCTCTGCTGCAGCCTGATATCAGTAGGTTTTCACACGTGGCCGTTACTGTCCCATCAGCTGGTTTTCAGACTGACTGCCTAAGGTAGGAAATGCTACTGGAACCCTTATTAACTGGGTTCTTGACAAGCAGGAGGTTGTAGTCATAGGTGGAGATGCCGTGGCTTACCCCAGAGTTAAGAGACAACTCAGGCCGGGCACAGTGGCTCACGCCTGTAATCCCAGCACTTTGGGAGGCTGAGGCGGACAGATCATGAGGTCAGGAGCTCAAGACCAGCCTGGTCAACACGGTGAAACCCCATCTCTACTAAAAATACAAAAATTAGCCAGGTGTGGTTGTGTGTGCCTGTAATCCCAGCTACTTGGGAGGTTGAGGCACGAGAATTGCTTGAACCCAGGAGGTGGAACTTGCCATGAGCCAAGATCACACCACTGCACTCCAGCCTGGGTGACAGAGCCAGACTCTATCTCAAAAAAAAAAAAAAAAAGAGACAACTCAAACTAAAGCCACTTTTGAGGTATACCTCCTTGTTAACCAAGTACAACATAGTTACTATAAAAACTGTCTGGCTAGATAATAGAGATACTCAGTTTTTGTATCCTTCCTTACTCAGTCAACATCAAGAACATCTTCACGGGCCGGGCGCGGTGGCTCACGCCTGTAATCCCAGCACTTTGGGAGGCCGAGGCGGGCGGATCACAAGGTCAGGAGATCGAGACCACGGTGAAACCCCATCTCTACTAAAAATACAAAAAATGAGCCGGGCGCGGTGGTGGGCGCCTGTAGTCCCAGCTACTCGGGGAGGCTGAGGCAGGAGAATGGCGTGAACCCAGGAGGCGGAGCTTGCAGTGAGCCGAGGTCGTGCCACTGCACTCCAGCTTGGGCGAGAGAGCAAAACTCCGTCTCAAAAAAAAAAAAAAAAAAAAAAAAAGAACATCTTCACGTCGGGACCCACTCTTCTACATTATTTTGCATGGTTGAGACACCATTCAGTCGCAGTACATGAAAAAAAACAAAGGCAAAATAAAACACCATGTCATACTTATTGTCACATCCTTTCTCCACGTAGCCCGTCTGATCATGCCCAGTTATGTGCTTCTGAGACTAGATAGGCCAGCGGTGGCTCAAAAACCTTGAGACAGCCCCCACTCAGCTGTGCGCCCACCCCTCTGCCTCAGCCCTTATTCTGCCAACTCAGGAACAGCACAGACGGCTTTGACCAAACGTAACGCAGTCACCTTGGAACACAGTGTGAAGCTAAGGCCACAGGACAGAGTGAAACCATGTTCTAAAATACAGCAGATTTTTAAAGAACAGCCAGGCAGGGTTGAAGGCAGGGAGAGGGACTGGTCAGGAAATGCCAGTTTAAAGTTAGCTCTGACCTATTAATCAGCAGTGGGACAATGATGCGGTGGGGGGTGGGAAGGCCGGACATGTGCTCACGCCAGATTTATGGGCCCAGAACAAAGGATGGTCTGCTCGTTCAGAGAGTTTCTTTCCCTTTTCCTCTAGCAAAACGAGGACATTGTTTGATAAGCCAAAAAGAACAAATATTCCAAAGACTGAGGTCATTTCCAGAGATGCAACCAGTCCTGGTGGGGATCCGTACACTCTGGGGTGAAGACGAATCCTGCAGGGGGTTCTCGGACCAGCGCAGTGGGTGCATGTCATGAAACAGAAACCACAGGCCCCTCCCCTGCACTCTCGAAGAAGCTGGGGCCACCTGCCTGAGGCCGCTCTGAAGGTCTCTGAGCTGCTCAGCAGAGCTCCTTGGGATAAGTCCAGAAGCTTTTCCATGCAGACTGAACACACACTCCCTGCCTCTGTCCAGGCTCTGCAGGCTTTTCGGGGAAGGTCCTCCTGAGGGTGACTGGTTAGGATGCTGTTGATGTCAGCTTCCTCTCCATCCAGAAGAGAGTCTTGTTTCAACAGCGGGTCTCATGTCATCAGATTAGGAGAGAAGGGAAAAGTGATTAGAAAGGAAAGAAAGGAGAAAGTGCTCAGCCAGGCAGCTGGATGACAAAAGAAGTCAACCTCGTGGAGAGGAGGTACCGACTCTGCCTCTCAGAATCTTTCAGAGTTTGGGAACTGACTATCTGTGACTTCCCAGCCCTCCTTTCTTGGGGTTGCCACCTTTCACCAGGCTCTGGTTGCCTTATACCTGGCTGGAACTTCCAGAGGAGTCACTTTGACACCTGTCTTGCTTTCCTCCAACCCAATATCCACACGGTCCACACAGCCCACCGCCAATTGGGATGAACTTTTTTTTTTTTTTTTTTTTTTTTTTGAGACAGAGTCTGGCACTGGAGTGCAGTGGTGCAATCTTGCCTCACTGCAACCTCTGCCTCCCAGGTTCAGGTGATTCTCCTGCCTCAGCCTCCTGAGTAGCTGGGATTACAGGCACCCGCCACCACTCCTGGCTAATTTTTTGTATTTTTAGTAGAGACGGGATTTCACTATGTTGGTCAGGCTGGTCTCAAACTCCTGACCATGTGATCTGCCCGCCTCAGCCTCCCAAATTGCTGGGATTACAGGCGTGAGTCACCACACCCAGCCCTTGGGACGAACTTTCTAATTCTAATCTAATTCTAATCTAGATAGCTAACCATGTCCCTCCTGGCTAAAACACATTTAATTGCTCTCCAATGTCTTCAGAAAAGATGTGCAGAAACCTCAGCCTGACAACAGGCCCTTCATGTTGTGGCCACATCTGTCTTTCCAACTCACGTGCCATCTCTTCCCAGCCCTCACTGCAGCCTTTAGACCCATATAATTATTTTCTCCTCCCTAAACATGACATGTTCCTCCTGGAAAAATTCTGGCCATTCTTTAAGACCTAAGTTCCGATGTTATGTCCTCTGTGGTAATAACCTACTGTATGTTGCTAACCAACTCACACACCGGCTGGGTTCTCCACTTCTTTGCCTGGGGTCCGGTGCATGTGTTCACTCTGCTAATAATAATAATAGCCTACACTAGTTAATTGAGGGGTCAGTTGAAGGCATGAATTCGTTAAATGACTGCCTGAATGAATGAATGATGATCTACTAGACACGATTAGCCCTAAGGCATGTGGAGACCCATGCAAATGTTTTCTGTGGGGTCCCTGTATATATAAACAATTTGAGTGACCTAAAATCAACGTTTAAGCACCATTCTGATCACCCAACTTCCTGTGATACTGCAAAAGAAATACTCTGTGGCTGGAAGAAAAGATCCTTTCTCCCAGCAGCCCTTTTGGAATTGGGCCTGGTCAGGGGTCCCTGAGACAATCTCATAGGTGAAAACCTTAGAGGTCTCCTAGGGCATCTGGTTGACCCCCTGTACTAAGAAGCGAATTGAAGAGCATTCCAAAGGAGAGAAAACAGGGACTGGGGATGACACGGTGGAGGTTGGGCCTAGAGCACCCTGTCTGGTTGGCACTACTGGCCTTGGCCAGTCTCGGTCACTGGAAGGGCTTAGAAGATGTTAAGGACAGCATTCTAAAGTACAAGACCCCTTCAAGACCAGCCTGGTCAGCATGATGAAACCCCATATCCACTAAAAAATACAATAATTAGCCAGGCATGACGGCGCACGCCTGGAATCCCAGCTACACGGGAGGCTGAGGCACGAGAATCACTTGAACCCAGGAGGCAGAAGTTGCAGTGAGCCAAGATCACACCACTGCACTCCAGCCTGGGCGACAGAGCCAGACTCTGTCTCAAGAAAAAAAATTAAATAAATAAATAAAGTGCAAGACCCCTGAGGCCCAGGACCTAAGGCAGGTGCTCCACTTGCCTGGGTGGTACTGCTCCCAGATAACCATGTGATTATATACTTCTTCATTCAACAAACATTTACTGAGCTCCTACTATGGACTAGGTACTTTATTAGAAGCTGAAGTCACATATTCATAGTTATTTATTGCTATGAGTTAACACGTTATCTCTGCCAAGCAGTGAACTTAATAATAACACACTGAGACCTGCACAGTACAGGAGCATAGCTATCATCTGGCCCATTAGGAAACTGAGCCAGAGAGGGGCTGTCATACCTTCCATGAGCATCTAACCACATGCCTACTCCTGGGTGTGGTTAGAAATGCAGCAAAGAGGTTTCTGAAAGAAAGCAAAAGACAATCCATTGATTTCACTTCCAAAAATAAACCAAATCGTGAGGAGAGAAAGAATAATGACTTAAAGCCTATTCTGAGGTTCAACAGATGATGGAAATAATGACTAAAATCATCCAAATGACTTTACACTGGGCTTTCAGTAATGGCAGCAGCAAAGCTACTCAAGCCTCTCAGAGTAGAGCTGTGGAGATGTACAGCCACCCAAGGGCCGGAAAGGACAATGGCTTCAACTTCTCTCCCTGAGCCTCTATTTCCCCATCTGTAGACCAGCCCTTCGCATGCTGATCAGGACCCCCATGTGTTGTTGTGAGATTACAATGATAGTAAAGATCATGAACAACCTGCATGCACTCAAAGCGCCTGCCCTGGGTTGCTCACTAATAACGAAGAAGACGAAGGGTTAGTGCGTGGCTTTCTCTCCTCACCAAAAAAAAAAAAGGGATGGGTTTTTGCAATGTGGGTTTTTATGAAAGGAGAGAAAAAAACAGAAGAAATACATCTCTCCTCAAACTAACTCTGAAGCTTTCTAGGGTTAACACCCCACCAGCTTTCTTGGTTTTTCCCTGTGCTCGCTGTTCACTTTTATACACACACACACACATACACACACACACACACACACAAATCCCCCCACAGCCTGACCCCTGAACATCCTAACCTCTAAGTCATGATTCTCAACCCAGTGCAACTGTGTCCCCTACAAAACATCTGGCAGCGTCTGGAGACAGTTTAGGTTGTCACACCTAAGGGGCAGAGAGGGTGGCTTGTTACTGGCATTAGTAGGTAGAGGCCAGGGATACCACTAAACATCCTATAATGCCCAGGGCAGTCCTTACCACAATGAATTATTCAGCCAAAACACTCAATAATGCCGAGGTTGGAAAACTCCACTCTAAGCCTTTGTTTATGCTGTTCCTTCTATGAAAAGTGTTCTCTTCATTGCTCTTCTTATTTAAATTGGGCCAAGTGCGGTGGCTCACACCTGCAATCCCAGCACTTTGGGAGGCTGAGGTGGGTGGATCACCTCAGGTCAGGAGTTCGAGACCAGCCTGACCAACATGGTGAAACCCCATCTCTACTAAAAATACAAAAAAAAATTAGCAAGGCATGGTGGCGGGCACCTGAAATCCCAGTTACTCAGGAGACTGAGGCAGGAGACTTGCTTGAACACAGGAGGCGGAGGTTGCAGTGAGCTGAGATCGCACCCCTACACTCCAGCCTGGGTAACAAGAGCAAAACTCCATCTCAAAAAAAAAAAAAATGCTACCCCGCCAGAGAAAGGAAAAGCACCCTCATATGCTGCTGGAGTATGTATAAGCCAATGTAACCTTTTTGATAATTTGGCCAAAGTTAACAGAATTATAAACACCCATACGCTTGGAACAAGTCATTTCATTGCTCACACAAAGTCCTATGCACAAGGATGTTTATTGCAGCACTGTTTGTGATAACAAAAGACTAAACACAACCTAATCGATCCCTTTAGGAGGGGTCAGTAGCTTTAAATTATAAAGCTTGTATACAAAACAATTATCTGCAAGCCCTTAAAAGGAGTGAGGTCATTTCAAAGGGGTCAATAGGGAAAGATTGCTGAGATACACTGTTGAACAAAAATAGTAATGTACAGGACAATCTTACTAATATGTACCATTTGGTGAATAAGTAAAAGGAATATTCATACATATGTTTTTATAACTATATATATAGAAAATATCTATAAGCCTGTATAAAAGAGTGTTAACAGTGGTTGCCTTTGTTGGGGGGAAGAACTTGGTCATACAATTAGAGGATTTAGTTGTCATTTCATTATCCTTCAGACTTTTTGGATTTTTTAAACCATATGCACGCATTTCTTTTTGGTTGAGGAAAGAAGATTTCATTTAAAAATGCTTGTGCTTGCTCCAGCAGCACATATATTAAAATGAGAACAATACAGAGAAGATTAGCATGACCCCTTTGCAAGGATGACATGCAAATTTGTGAAGCCTCCCATATTTTGGGGGTTTAATTCCTGGGTGATGAAGTCATCTGTAAAACAAACCCCCATGGCATGAGTTTATCTATGTTAACTAACCTTCACATGTACCCCCAAACCTAAAACTAAAGCTAAAAAAAAAAATTAGGAATATGTCTTTATCATCTTGGATTAGGTAAGGATTTCTTTAATAGTACACAAAAAGAACTAACCCTTAAAAATTTGACATACTATTTTTTATTAATATTGAGAACTTCTTCCATAGAAAGAGACCGTGAACAGTAAATGGTTGAGCCACATACTCAGAGAAGAGATTCACAGTTGATAAATCCAACAAAAGTCTTGCATTTATAATATATAAAAATAGTCAATATAATTTTTGAAAGTGAGAAAAAGACTTGAACAGACACTTTACAAAAAGGATATTCAAATGGCTAGCACTCATACGGAACGATGCTCAAAATCATTAGTCACCAAGAAAATGCAAAATAAAACCATGATGGAATATCTCTCCTCTCCTGCCAGAATTGCTAAAATTAAAAAGTCTGAAAATTCCCTCTATCTTCATTTCTCATACATTGCTGGTAGAAGAATAAAAAGGTACAACCACTTTGAAAGTTCTTTGACAGCATCTACAAAAGCTGAACCTTCCAACCTTACCTCCATAAACCTTCCCTGATTTACACAGATTTTCCTTCTGATAACCCCTGTAATCCATGTATGTGTTTACTAGTGTTTAAAATCTGCTGTAAGTTCCCAAACTTTCATTGGTTCTATTTAACTGGGATTTGCTGAGCACCTACTCTAAATCAGAAACTTGGGAATCTTACTGGGATTAAAGAGAGGACCTGTTTTACAGATCCTTTCCTGCAGGAGCTCATAGACCAGATGGAATTGAAGATATACATACAAAGTAAGAGATAGGCTGGGCGCGGTGGCTCACGCCTGTAATCCCAACACTTTGGGAGACCGAGGCAGGTGGATCACCTGAGGTCAGGAGTTCAAGACCAGACTGGCCAACATGGTGAAACCCTGTCTCTACTAAAACCACAAAAATTATCTGGGTGGTGGCAGGCACCTGTACTCCCAGCTACTCAGGAGGTTGAGGCAGGAGAATCACTTGAACCTGGGAGGTGGAGGTTGCAGTGAGCCAAGATCGCACCACTGCACTTCAGCCTAGGCGACAGAGTAAGACTCCGTCTCAAAAAAACAAAAAACAAAAAACAAAAACAAAGTAAGAGACAAACACCTCTTTAACCTTCTCTTCCCAACTAACTTCTACTTTTCAATCCCTGTGGCATACTTCTTTCATATTCTCACAGTGCCTGAATCTACAATGACCCAAAGTAGAAACTGAGTAAAACTCTGTTGAACCGATCCAATTGATGTATGTTCACAGACAGCAAGAAAGATTTGGGCTAGGTAAAAAGAATAGATTTTGGTCACTGACAGCTTCCATCAGGCTTATTTAAAACCTAGCCCCACACTGGCCAAAATTTTATATCTATTAGCTAATCCCATTCTCACAGCAACCTGTGGAGCAGGTGCTATTATCGCCATTTGACAGATGAGAAGCTTGAGGTCAAGACAGATTAAGTTATTTGAAGACAGATTATGTTATTTGCCAAGGTCACATGCTCAGGAACTAGCAAGGCTGGGAGCCAAACTCCAGTTAAACTCTCATTTTAAATTTTGGTTCTTGCTACTACATTGCATGCATCAGAAACAACCTAATACCACTCCAGAGAGGTGTGAATCTAAATTTCTCTCTGGCTTTGGACTTTTACACGTGTTTTTATTCCCCTGAAATACTTATGCAGCCCCATCTTTTATTCTCTTCTCCTGTCCTCCCTTTTTATGGGCAGCACCTCTTCCTCCTTCCTTAAATCTCCGCTTTAATTTTAGTCTTTCCAGAAGGCCTTTTCTGATATCCTGGACAGGTTTCAATGCCATGGCTGTGAACGACCCAAGCACCTTGTACCTTTCACAACCTATGATGTCATTAATTGTTTAAAGGTGACTTCCCTTCTAGGCTGTGAGCTGCTGTCTTTCCTGTTCATTGCTGAATTCCCAATGCTTTGCACATCGTAGTGTTTCATTATATATTATTGAATGAATGTAAGAATTCATTCAATTATGTAATTATTCATTCAATTACTTTATATTCATAGAAAGTAAAAGCATTCTTCCAGGTCTAAGTTTGACCCTATTTTCCCCAGTTCTGTCTACCAAGCAGCAGTAACCCAGGGTTAAAAAGGGAATGACTATATAGTCAGATGGATTAAGACTCATAGAGCCTCATCCTATTCTGAGACTTACTTGGTGAGAACTTTCCTCTCCTTTATGTAATTCAGCTCCACCAATTTTACAATAGCACCAGCATACTAGATTGCTTCTATACGCATACCTGGCACCACCTTGCTCTGTTACTCTCAAAAGACTTGGTTATGCCCACAATCAACCTATGCTAGGAAGTCAGTTTTGCCTACATCCATCCGCATTCCCAGTTATGAGAGGTCAGCTCCTATGACCTTTGTATGGTTCCGTGGAAATTTCTGTGGCTGGAAGGTGATGCATGGTGATGAAAGTAAAACTCATGAATGACAAGCATATGACCACTAACAATGTCCTGGTATGCTTTCTTATAATTTTCAGTGGTTCTGAGCTATTTTCATTTAGTGCTGCCTGATCTGCCACATCAACTTTGGTCCAGTTGCTCTTGGAAACCTCAAAGTTTGTATGGTGTTGCAGTTTTGAAAAAAGTTCTCTGGGAAAAACAATTAGAATTACATTATTGGCATTCCATTAAAAATCTGCCTTGTAAATAATTAAGGATGCCAGAGGCCATACGGCCTCACCCAGACAGCATCACTGTCGGGTGGTCATGCAATTCATGCTTAACAGCCCCTAATTATGGAGATCTCACTACCTGCGAGACAGTGCATTCCATATCTCACAGTCTTAATTGGGAGAAAGTTGTTTGTTATTTTAGTAAAAATCTGCCATGCTGCAACTTTCTCCCATCAGGTTGATTCTGTCTTCTTCATAAATGTCTAATCCTCTTCCATACGACAACTATTACATATAATGAAGGATGAAAGAAATGATTAGAATTGCTATGTAAAAATTGAAAACTTTAATAAGCAAAAACGATTAACCAAAACAAACAAGCAAATGACCATGAAGAAGTTTAACCGATACACTGGGGGGAAAATGTATGTGTAACATATATAAGAGATAAAGTGTCATTACACCTACAAAAACTTACACAAATGTGTTCAACAGAAAAATGGGCAAAAAGTATTAACTGGAAATTCATAAATTAAGAAATACAATGGTAGGCCAAGCATGGTGGCTCATGCCTGTAACTCCCACACTTTGGGAGGCCGAGGCGGGCGGGTCATTTGAGGTCAGGAGTTCAAAACCAGCCTGACCAACATGGTGAAACCCCATCTCTACTAAAAATATAAAAATTAGCTAGGCGTGGTGGCAGGTGCCTGTAATCCCAGCTACTCAGGAGGCTGAGACAGGGGAATCACTTGAACCTGGGAGGCAGAGGTTGCAGTGAGCCGAGATCCTGCCCTTGCACTCCAGTCCAGGTGACAGAGTGAGACTCTGTCTCAATAACTAAATAAATAAATAAATAAGAAATAAAATGGTACTAAACATATGAAAGAATATTCAGGCCGGGCACAATGGCTCATGCCTTTAATCCCAACATTTTGAAACCAAGGTGGGTAGATCACCTGAGATCAGGAGTTCGAAACCAGCCTGACCAATGTGACAAAGTTTAGTAGAAACTTTGTCTCTACTAAAAATACAAAAATTAGCTGGGTGTGGTGGCGTGCGCCTGTAATTCCAGCTACCCAGGAGGCTGAGGCAGGAGACAAGCTGGAACCCAGGAGGCAGAGGCTACAGTGAGCCAAGATCACACCACTGCACTCCAGCCTGGGTGACAGGGCAAGACTCTGTCAAAAAAAAAAGAATATTCAAATGCACCAAGGTACTATAAAAATATAAATAAAAACAAGATCATCAGAGTGTGTAAAATGATTTAATCTTTCTGCAGGACAGTTTAATAATATGACAATTTTAATTGTGTAACTATTAAATCTAGAAGTTTTACTCCTAGAAATTTATCCTAAGATAATTAGCCAAATGAACAATGATACAAGTTAAGGATATTGATCTAATTGTTCGTTTGTAACAGCAAATATATTCAACAATTAAATTTCTTTTTTGGGGGGCGGGGGGGTGGGGATTGGAGTCTCACTCTGTTGCCCAGGCTAGAGTGCGGCACAATCTTGGCTTACTGCAGCCTCCACTTCCCAAGTTCAAACAATTCCCCTGTTTCAGCCTCCCATGTAGCTAGGATTACAGATGTGAGCCACCACACCTGGCTAATTTTTGCATTTTTAGTAGAGATGGGATTTCGCCATGTTGGCCAGGCTGGTCTCAAACTCATGACCTCAGGTGATCCGCCTGCCTTGGCCTCCCAAAGTGCTAGGATTACAGGCAGGAGCCACCCAACAGTTAAATTTCTATTAATAGGAAATTGGTTATATAAATTATGGTCAAAACATACAATGAAATTCTAAATAGCTATTAAATATGATGACCTAGCTGATACAGAAATGTGTCCATTACATAGTGTTGAGTGATTAAAAAAGTAATATTACACCTTCTGTATTTGTCTGCTTTCACGCTGCTGATAAAGACATACCCAAGACTGGATAATTTATAAAAGAAAGTGGTTTAATGGACTTAACAGTTCCACATGGCTGGAGAAGCCTCACAATCATAGCAGAAGGCAAGGAGGCGCAAGACACATCTTACATGGATGGCAGCAAGCAAAGAGAGAGCTTGTGCAGGGAAACTCTCATTTTTAAAACCATCAGGTCTCGTGAGACTCATTCATTATCACAAGAACAGTGCAGGAAAGATCACCCCCATAATTCAATCACCTCCCATCTGGTTCCTCCCACAACATGTGGGAATTGTGGGAGTTACAATTCAAGATGGCATTTGGGTGGGCACACCTCCAAACTGTATCACCTTTTATGTAAAATTATATGTATATTGTGTGTGCATGCATTTGCAGTGTGCTGTCTAGAGCAATGTTCATCAAGATATCAATAATATTCCTCTTGTATAATACAATTCAGGATAATTGTTTTTTCTTCTTTACTTTTTTTTTTTTTTTTTTTTTTTAGATGGAGTCTCACTCTGTCACCCAGGCTGGAGTGCAGTGGTACGATCTTGGCTCACTGCAACCTCTGCTTCTCGGGTTCAAGCAATTCTCCTGCCTCAGCCTCCCGAGTAGCTGGGACTACAGGCGTGCATCACCATGTCCAGCTATTTTTTGTATTTTTAGTAGAGACTAGGTTTTACCATGTTGGTCAGACTGGTCTCGAGCTCCTGACCTCGTGATCTGCCCCCCTCGGCCTCCCAAGGTGCTGTGATTACAGGCATGACCCACTGAGCCCAGCCTCCTCTTTACCTTTTTTAAGTTGTGTTCACCTTTTTGTATTATTTATAATTTTATGATTTAAAAAATAAAGATATTTTTACTGTAAAACGCAAATACTGAAAAATGCTTTTCACGTCCCTTCTGAGTCTTCTCTAAGTTAAAGCTTCCTGGCACATTCAAAATTTCTTCAAATGAAATGAACTGGAGTCCTTCAGCATCCTACATTCTCTCTTCAAAAACACCTACTCCCACCCAGGTAATTTTCACCCCCTTAGAGTACAGTAGCCAGAATGGAACCCAGTGATGTAGATATGGTCTCAGCAGCCCAGAGTAGAAGGGTGCACTCACCAAGCAGCCAATAGTGTGACTACCCTTGATGGAAGCACACCCCACTGCTGATTCTTATTGAGCAAACTGGTCCTTTTCACACCTGGGTGGTGTTGAAGTCACTGGGTTCCTACCATGTGTTAATGCTATTGTTTACTTGAGCCCAGATGCAGAAATTGACATCAGTCTCTACTGACATCTCATCAGCCTAGATTGGGCTTATCTTTTCAGCCTCTGAAGAGCTTCGTAGAATCTGAGTCTTCCAAACAGCACCTTCACTGCTCCCTTAGACTATCAGGAACTCTAAAATGACATGGTCAGTTTCTCCCAAGGTTACCCCAGTTCCTCCTTGCAAGATAAATTTCCTCTAGTTGCATCCTCTATGTTCTGGGAGATGAAATGATCTATGTTACACATCAATAGTGTCTATTTTCTCTAACCCATTATTGGTAAAAGTCAAAACAGAGCTTCTGGAAGGCAATTGGAAGATGTTTATAAAAATGTTAAATGTGAATAATCTTTAACACCAAAATTACCCTTCTCTCTATATATATTTTTATGCACTGTTTTATATAATTTGACTTTCAGGATGACTTCCTAGGAGGTGGTGGGCTGTATCTGGCTCATAGGCAATAGTTTGCCAACCCTTGTTCTACAACTATGTCAAGTGCATTTTTCTTTCCCTACTTGCTACTTGCCATCTGTTGCATATACTTTGCATCAGTTAGTTTTTGCTGTATAACAAATAATCCCAAAACTTAGCAGTTCAACACAACTGTTTATTTGTGTATGATTCTGAGGGTCAACAGTTTGAGTGGGGATCAGCTGGGACAGCTCATGTATTCCATGTGGAATCAACTGGGCCCTTCATTTACCTGAAATCTGCTGGCCATCAGCAGCCTCAGCCGTCTGGCTGGCTTTCAGCAGGGTGATGGAAGCAACTGGGCTATGTGTCTCTTGTCATCCAGCAGGCTGCCCAGGGCTTATTCACGTGCTGGTGGCTGCAGTGTAACCAAGGGCATCAGAAGAGGGCAATCCCCCACCTGAAGCATTTTTCAAGCCTCTGACTGTATCACATTTGCTACTCTCTTACTGACCAAATAAGTCATGTGTTGGAGTCATGGCCAAGGCAAGACTGTAGGGCTGGAGAAATAGATGCCACCTCCTGATAAGAAGAATTGCTATTACATTGCACAGGGATATACATACAGGGTGGTGAATAATTTGTGACCATGTTTGCAAGCTGACTAATTCCATCAGCCATCTTGCCTCAGGTCTTATCTCCTTCCAGGAGCTCTGTCAGGCATCTCCAGCTCAGACAAGTGGTCATCCTGCACAGAGGACCATTCCCCCTTTTCCTTGAGATGCTCCTTGGTTGATACCTTTTTGGCCAAGAAGCACTAACCTCAATGTATCTTTTCCAGAGACAGAACCGTAATTCTTTTCCTCACCTACAGTCAATTATATCTTAACCAGGAAAAGCAATTTGAGCAGCTCAAAGTCTCCTCAAAATATTTCTCCACTCTCTGATTTCCCTCTTCAAAACTTGTATTTAAATTATTAGCCTGCATTACTTCCCATTCACTGAATTTTCCCTGCTCTCCATGTGTTCATTTTCAGGCTTTTAAAAGACGAAGATTATAAAACTGGGACAGTTCCCATGGCAACACATTGGTTTCTTTGAACCTCTTTACTCTCATATGCCGAGGGAACCAACCAGTCAGCTGAGGCTCGTTATAATCCTGTCTGTGAAGAAAGATCACGCCTGCTTCATTCACCCTCCTTCCAAAATTGCCCTTCTCTCTCTCTCTCTGTGAGTGTGTGTGTGTGTGTATGTGTGTGTGTGTGTGTGTGTGTGTGTGTATATATATATTTGTTTTTTTTAGATGGAATCTCACTCTGTCACCCAGGCTGCAGTGCAGTGGCACAACCTCTGCCTCCGGGGTTCAAGCGATTCTCCTGCCTCAGTCTCCTGAGTAGCTGGGACTACAGGTGCACGCCACCCCACCTGGTTAATTTTTGTATTTGTAGTAGAGACAGAGTTTCACCACATTGGCCAGGATGGTCTCAATCTCCTGACCTCACGATCCACCCGCCTCAGCCTCCCAAAATGTTAGGATTACAGGCGTGAACCACCGTGCCCGGCCCTCTCTCTATATTTCTTATGCACCCTCCTTCCCCCAACAACATATATGACACCACTGGCAGCCTTTAAAAGAAAAGACAAACCTTGCTCAACAACCATCGTTGATAGAGATATTGATGGACAGCTGAAGTATGAGGAAAGCACTACATGTAGAGCCGGAGGCTCCAACCAGGTTCAGATCCCGGGTCTACCACTATCCATGCAAGCAAACAGAATAATATAGAGAACAATAGAGTGCTCATTAAATGTTAATTCATTCAAGTTTGCCCGCCATTGTATGCAAAGCACTGTAGAAGGGGCCATACGAGGAGGTTCAGAGATCAGTGAGACCCAGCAGGGAGCTCATAATATGGTGGTGAGTGAAAGCTCACAGCCCTATTTTAATTCTCAAATAAAACAATGATATAAGAAGAAGGAAACTCTTAAACATGCCTCAACTTCTGAGCTTAATGAGGAGAAAATTCATAACAATGACAATGACGTCAAATTCATTCTGTCATCCAGACCATCCCCAACTTTAGCCCCAACCAAGTTCTGACTTGATTCCTATGGAATAAATGCTCCCACGTCAGTCCACTGAGAGTATGACTTTCCTGCACTTCATCCTTGATAGGCAATATCTCAAAAAGGGCTTGGAAAGTTCAGCTCATCCAAGGAGCAGAGAGAACTAGATAATGAGATTATGGAGTCACAAATGACAACTACTTTCAAGAGAGAATCTCTGGATAAAGAAAAATAGGCCAGGTGTGGTGGCTCATGTCTGCAATCCTAGCACTTTGGGGGGCTGAGGGGAACAGATCACTTGAGGCCAGGAGTTCGAGACCAGCCTGGCCAACATGGCGAACTCCAATCTCTACTAAAAATACAAAAACTAGCTGAGCATGGTAGTGCATGCCTGTAATCCCAGCTACGGGGGAGGCTGAGGCATGAGAATCGCTGGAACCCAGGAGGTGGAGGTTGCAGTGAGCCAAGACCATACCACTGCACTCCAGCCTGGGCAACAGAGCAAGGCTCTATCTCAAAAAACAAACAAACAAACCAACAAACAAAAAGTGCAGAGAGCAAAGGGGACTATCTTTTTACAAGAAATACAGGCAATTTCATTTTGGCTAATATCACTTGCTTATTTTCATTTCTAAAAATAAAAAAAAAATGACAAGAGAAAATTAAAGAGTCAGTTTAAATTAGAGTCAATGGTAAACCCAACCTATTATCTGGGTGAATATGAGCAAATTAATTTAAGCTCTCTGAACGTGGAATGTTTATAAAATGGGGACAATTGTGTTTATAATCTCTGATAATATATCAACACCTAGTCAAGAACACTTCAAAAATAAGCAAATAAATGACCAATTTTCTCTACTTCTTGCTCCTTAGTGTCCCCAAAGTGGTCATTAGGAGGAAGAGAGAATGAATTCTGCACCTAAGATGAGCCAGGTGCTTTCCATGGAACAATCCCATTTCTCAACTCTTTTTACCTTCAGTTTTCCAGACGAGGAACATGAGGGTCAGAGAAGTAAGGCCAGTGAACCAAGATCACAGCGCTACTAAGTGGCAGGTCTTCCTGACTTCAAAACTAATGCTCTAAGTCACTCCCCAAATAGTGCTAACTATAGCACAGGCTAGAACAGAGTATGGCTTTGGAGCCCCATGGGGAATGTTTATCCTTCAGAGACACCTGGATTAGAGGTTGGCTGGCTGTCCCCAGAGAAGGGAATCTGGCAGGGCTGGTGGAAGCGTCTGGCAAGCACCCTGGGGAGCTGTGTTCAGTCTGGCCTCATGCAGTCTGCACCGATGAGCAGGAAGAGGGTGTAGCACAGGCCCTAATGAAGTCCACAGATGCTGGAGGCGTATTGTAAACACCAGTGGGCCTGAGTGACCAGGAGGGTGGAGGAACAAGGAGGCTGCGCTGGCAGCTCAGAGCATGTAGAAATATGGGCAAGAAGTAATGAAAGAAAAACTCCATCGCCGGGGCTTGTTGGGGAACGCAGCAGCCCAGACACTCTGAAGAAGCAGCAAGGGTCTGTAGAGGCACGTGTGGCCCTGAAGCCAGAGGGAGAACTCCCGGAAAACCCAGATAAGGCAGACACTTAGGGCTCTGAACTGAGTCTCCATCCACCAGCGAGTGTCTACCAAGCACCTCTGGGTACAAGACTGCAGTGAGAGTCAGAGGCTAAGACTTGGTCTCTGTTCGCCAGATAACAGTATTATTCACATTAACTCATTTGAATCCTGATTCCCCTGCATACTAGCTTGATGACTTAGCTAATCACTAACACCTTAAAGCTTTCCTTTTCTCATGCAAAATGGGTATAATAATTAAGATCTCCCAATAGCACCTTTGTGAGGATTCAATGATATAATGGTTCTTAAAAAAACTAAAACAAAAAAATGACTGGGCATAATGCCCAAGCTAAATCCTGAAAAAGGGGTGGCTGCTCACCTTATTATTAGTAAGTCCTTTTTACATGCCCAGACACCAGATTTGATATTGTCCAGGTACTGGCAGAAAGCAGATGACATACTTATCTGGGATACTTCAAATAAATTATATTAAAAGGACTGTTTGTCATGGTCTGGGTGGACTGCATGGAATAACAATGAATTTTGAGACACTCCGGGACTAAGAAGGCTGAGGACCTAATTCCTCCTCAACCCCATGCCTGGCTAAGAGCACTCAGATGCCCAGCGAAAAAAAGTGAGCAGCCTCCATTAGAATCCAAATCCAATACACCACACCATGATTGTGCCAGTGTTGACAGAATGGATTGGGAGGGCCCTTGTTGTCCATAGGAATTTGGTGAGAGAGTTTTCGCCACAAAACAAAAACTTGCATAGAATTCTAAATTATTTTGTACAGGCCAGGCCTATTGGCTCGAGCTTATAATCCCAGCACTTTGGGAAGCCAAGGTGGGAAGATCACTTGAGGCCAAGAGTTTGAGACCAGGTTGGGCAACATAGCAAGACCCCAATCTTTACAACAAATAAAATAAAATTTAAAAATTCATTTTCAGCAAAGCAATAATCTGTAAAAACAAGAAGAATAAGGAAAACAGAGCCTGGGTACCCATTTAGGTTAAGAATTAATTCATCCCTTCAATAGACATCTTGGTGCTCTGGCCTTTACTGGGAGACAAAGGTAACAACTAGTAGGCATAGTTTTCACTTATATGAGCACTTCTAAGTGTGTTATATGTATTCACACATTTTAATAATAGATTGAATTCACTTAATCATCATTAAATCCTTTAATCAAAACATGGGTGCTAACCTTTAAAAACTCACACAGTCTCATGTAAGAGGCCTATATCCAGATGATTTCAGCTCTGTGATAGTTGCTAAGGCACAGAGGCCACCAGATGTTTCAGGGCAGAGAGAAGAGTTAGTAACCATGTGGTGTGCTGGAGGTGGCACTGACTTGCTTCCCAGAGCTCACTGTGTATTTTTTCCTAAGCATTCAGCAACTTCACTTTGCCAACTTGATATCGGACCGGAGGGGGTCATTGGCCAACACTATAAATAAAGGCTCTTTATTTTATTTAATTTTTGGAGAGATAATGATTGTTTAATATTTACCAGTACACCATTGCCAGAAGGCTTCCTGGAGGAGGAAATATTTGAGGTAGACTTATTTATAAGGAGATGGAAAGGTGTTTCAATGGCCTCTCCATCCAATTCCTTTTCATACTCCCTTCCTCCAGCCTCACTGAGCTAATCACCATGCTCCTGTCCTCTCACCCCTAATTCCTTTATGCAATTCTTTCCTTGCCTGGGTGATCCTTTTCCTCTTATCCACCAGAGAAACTCTTACTTCTGAATAGGCTCTCTGAAGACTTTTCTTTGCAAATTCCTGCCCAGGACCCTGATACCAGCTGAATGAGCTTGGACCATCCTTGACATCTCGAAGCCTTGTCTTTGCAGGCTGTCTCCATACACTGTAGGATGGGGAAAATGTGAGTGGCCCTGCCTGCTCCACAGGGTTGCTGTTGGAATGAGATAGATGGTCCCAGAGCCACACTGCAGAGGTGAGCACTGACAAAGGCATGCGAGGAAACACTGGATGTCAGAGCTGGAGGCAAGTTCTGAAACCATCAAAGCCAGTCTTCTCAGCTTACAAATGAGAAAAGCGAGGCGCTTTCAGCTAGTGTGCTTTTTGGCTAGGTTACTGAGGGAAGTGGAAAAACAGGATCCCACAAGTGTCCCAGAAGATCTCTCTTTTGCCCACCATCGACCAGTGGGCACCACCAGGGCAGACCTCCCAGGAACGAGATTCTGGAATCAGTGCAGAAGTAACAACTGCCCATCACTTCCTAGGCAGTGGGCCAGTGAGAAAGGTTATATCTTGGGAAGGAAAAAAGGGAGGTAGGCTGGGGCATGCAGAGACCCCCAGAGGGTGTGGGACCTTGGAGGACGTTCTTATGTGATGGTGTGGCTTATGTGGTCTCACCCCCACTTCTTCTGCTCCAGTAGAGAGAAGAAGGAAGGAGGCAGAGAGGGAGGTAAGGAAAAGGGGGTCATGCCAAACTACAAGAGCCAGTCCAAGAGGAGAGCTGGAGCCCAGGGGGCTTTCTTGGAGATGCCCCAGGAGGCAGCTCTCTGTGGGCTGAGGTGAGATGAGGTGAGGCCAGTCACATGGGTGACACTGACGTGAGGCTCAGGTCAAGGCCAGGTTGTCTTGGAGGGCAGGGCAGCAGGAGGGACTACTGGAACATGTGGGCACCAGTAGGACCCAAAGACAAGAGAGAGATCCTACGGGCTGAAGAGCAAAGGACACTGCCAAGATCCTGGGGAAAGGTAAGGAGAGGCTGGAGCTGCGGTTCCCGTCATTCTTCCCATAGGAGTTCAGGGAAAGATTTGCTTATGTTTTTAATCATTTTTTAATTCTAAAAGTAATACGTCAATACATCTCAATGCAAACACTCAAACATTACATACAAAGCAGAAACCTCCCTTGAGACTCACCCACCCCACCACTCTCCTAATTCTGATGTGCATCCCTCCAAGCCTTCGGCTATGAGTTTATACCCCTGTTTGTTCATAGCAGAAATATGTGACTCTGTGTGTATGTATGTGCTTTTATTTTGTTTTTGTTTTTGTTTTGTTTTTGAGATGGAGTCTCACTCGGTTGCACAGGCTGGAGTGCAGTGGCACGATCTTGGCTCACTGCAGCCTCCACCTCCCAGGTTCGAGCGATTCTCGTATTTTAGCCTCCAGAGTAGCTGGAATTACAGGCATTTGCCATCATGCCCAGTTAATTTTTGTATTTTTAGTAGAGATGGGGTTTTGCCATGTTGGCCAGGCTGGTCTCAAAGTCCTGACCTCAGATGATCCACCTGCCTCAGCCTCCCAAAGTGCTGGGATTACAGGCATGAGTCACTGCGCCTGGCCTGCTTTTACATTAAAGAGATGAACCCCACATGCTCTCCTGAATCTTACTGCCTGCACCCGAGATCACTGCACGTACAGACCCAGAACTACAGCACTCTTTGTAAACCGCCCCTTACAATTCCAGAGTCTGGGGAAGTGATCCATTATCTAATCATCCTCCCAGTGACGGACAGCTTAGACTGTTCCCAATTTTTCATTTTGAAACAATGCACTAGTGAATATCCCTTTACAAGCCTGCTACAGGAAGAAAAAAAATTATATTTCACATATATTTTTATGCCATATATATTACATATCATTATACAGAATATATTCATTTACAATATATCATACAATATATCCATTTTATATGTCTGAAAAACTATTTCTTTTAGAGGTGAAAATCTCCTAGGAAAAGTGGGCACCTCCACATCTGAAGTACCCCTTGACTTAAAACAGGTCTAGGCTGAGATCTTGAAAAATACTCAGTCAGGAACTGTGACTACATAAACCCGAGATGGGACCAGAAACCTTAATGAGTCGTTTCCGTCTCCGCTTGTGAGGACTCTGTATATTCGTCCTCTCTTAGTCATCATTTGGGTGAGTTCTCCATATTTACGCTTGTTCTTTTTTTTCAGCTGCCCTCATAAATCAATCCCTGCAGTCTCCTAATCAAATCCAGCTTTTCCAATGAAACTGTAGCCGGGTGTTTAACTAACTAAATATTGTTTTTCCCCCAGCACTGACAGAGAGAGAGAGTGGGATGAAGCCTTGATCGGTGTCCTCTCCGCCTCAGCAACCCAGGAAGCTGCCGCCGCAGTTACTGACAGGGACCCAGGTGGGCGTCAGGCCGTGGGCCATGGGTCTGGAGGGGTGGCAGTTAAGAGGTTTTCCTTTGCTGTCTGGATTTCGGCTGTCTATCCCTGGGATCCCCAGGAAGTAGGTCACCTTTTCTGTGGCTACCCTTAATAAAGACAGAAAATCGAGGGTGAACTTGCCTGGAGTGGCACCCAGCTGCCACCCTGCCCTTGGAGCATGCCTACTGAGTTCTGCTGCCACTGGGTCTACTAACAAATAGGCTTGTAGCTGTTCTCCGAGAACAGAGGATGCCAGCCCCTGCTATTCCCCCTCCAGACACTCGTCCACTCTGGTCTCAGGTGGATGCTCACGTGGCTTCAGCAGTAGCAAGACGGAGTGCATTTTTCCTGAGACCTGCCCTTGAACCTGGCTCAATCCTCCAATTGCCTTTGAGATCTACGGCAGGAGTTATCAAAGTTCTCCACCTGCAGTGGAGGGGGATGGTTTCCGGATGGTCCCTGGACTAGCATCATCAGTGTCATCTGGGAACTTGCTCAATAGGCAAATTCTCAACCCCCACCCCAGACCTACCGGGTCAGAATCTCTAAGAGTGGGACCCAATGGTGTGTGTTCTAATGAGCCCCTAGATTATTCCGATGCATGCTCAAGTTTAAGCAGCACTGATCTACAGGACCAAGCTCCTGACTCAGATACCCAGCTCTCCATGAACCGGCCCTGGCAGCTCCTCCAACCCCATCTCTCATTGCTTTCCCTACGGGATGCTACACTACATGGAGGAGCCCAACATACCAGGAGGGGTCTCTCCTCGCCTCTATGCTTGCCAGTCCTCCTCCTAGCCATGCCCTTGCTCAGATGTATCCCATACCTACCTTTTAAATCCCAGCTCCATGTCCTCTAGAAAGTCTTCCTTGGTTTCTCCAAGAAGAGCTAAAAATAGCTAACATCTACAGGGTACTGTTCAAGAGCTGTTCAGTCATTTCTCGGTCACCATGGGGGATTAGACCCAGAAACTCTCGAGGATACCAAAATCCACAGATGCTCAAGTTCCTGATATAAAATGATGTAGGTTTGCCATATAAGCTAAGTACATCCTCCAAGTACTTTAAGTCACATCTAGATTACTTATAATACCTGATACAATGCTATGTAAGTCGTTGTTACACTACGTTTGCTATACTATTTTGTTTACGGAATAATGACAAGAAAAAAAGAATCTGTACATGTTCAGTAAAGATGCTTTCTAAAAAAATATTTTTGATCCATGTTTGGTTGAACCCATGGGTGAGGAACCCAACTGTCTTTCTCTCTACATGTGACTGACTATATGTAGAGAAATCAAATATCCATGTAGTCAAATGCAGAGAAAAAGATTGTTGTTGTTGTTGTTTTTGAAACAGGGCCTGCCTGGCTCTGTCACCCACGCTGGAGTGCAGCGGCATGATCTCAGTTCACTGAAACCTCCATCTCCCATTCTCAAGCCATCCTCCCACATCAGCCTCCCAAATAGCTGGGCCTACAGGTGCATGCTACCATGCACAGTTAACTTTTGTATTTTTTTGGTAGAGATGGGGTTTCATCAAGTTGTCCAGGCTTGTCTCAACTCCTGGGCTCAAGTGATCCTGCTACCTCTGCCTTCTAAAGTGTGAGGATACAGGCATGAGCCACCATCCTCAGTCAAAAGACAGTTGTTGAGACATATATCTATAGTTACAGGCCAAGCGCGGTGGCTCATGCCTGTAATCCCAGTACTTTGGGAGGCTGAGGCAGGCAGACCACCTGAGGTCAGGAGTTCAAGACCAGCCAGGCCAACACGGCAAAACCCTGTCTTTATTTAAAAATGCAAAAATTAGCGGGCATGACAGCACACACCTGTAATTCCAATCACTCGGGAGGCTGAGGCAGGAGACTCACTTGACCCTGGGAGGCGGAGGCTGTGGTGAGCTGAGATTGCACCACTGCACTCTAGCCTGTGTGACAAAGCAAGACTCTGTACTGAAAAAAAAAAAAAAGTATTGGCTGGGCAGTGGCTCACGCCTGTAATCCAAGCACTTTGGGAGGCCAACATAGGCAGATCACAAGGTCAGGAGATCTCATGATCCATCCTGGCTAACGCAGTGAAACCCCGTCTCTACTAAAAAATTACAAAAAATTAGCCGGGTGTGGTGGCGGGCGCCTGTAGTCCTGGCTACTTGGGAGGCTGAGGCAAGAGAATGACATGAACCCAGGAGGCGGAGCTTGCAGTGAGCTGAGATCGCACCACTGCACTCTAGCCTGGGCGACAGAGTGAGACTCCATCTCAAAAACAAGAAAAAAAAAATACTAGATAGTTATATATGACTATAATAGAGAGAATTGGGCAGATTTAATTTTATACCTACACATATATCTAATCCTCTCAATAACTCGATGAGAAATGTATTACTGTTAGCCCCATTTTACAGATGAAGCAGCAGAAGCCCAGAGAGCATAAATAACATGTCCAAGTGAATAGGTGGTGAACTTGGCTAGGTGAGGTGGCTCATGCCCGTAATACAGCACTGGGATTGCCTGTAATCACTGAGACAAAGGTGAGATAATTGCTTGAGGTCAGGAGTTTGAGATCAGCCTAGACAACACAGCAAGACCCTGTCTCTAAAAGTTTAATAATATTAACCAGTGGTGACGTTGAGATTTGAACCCCTGGCTCTAGAGCCTTCAACTATTTTCTTCTATTACTTCCCTGTGATATAGCCAGACCAATGGTTTTAGTTCCTCACCTTGGACCCCGTCAGAGCACACCTGCTCCCACTGCCCTATGACAGCTCTTCAGTTGTGCAAAGAAAACTCTCATGTCCTGCCCAAGACTGCTCTTCTCCAGGCCAACACCCACTGTTTCCTCAACTGGCCTCCATGTGACTTGGCCCCATATCCACTGCTGCCAGCCCTGTCACTGCAGCTGGCTTCTGAAAGGAGGGACCTCTGCATGTCTTCACATTGGCTGCCTTTGCTTTCTGCTGTTTCCTGTTTCAAATTGCAGGGCCCAATACTTTGCATCAAAAATGAAGACATGACATGCTTTCAAAAAAATCTCATTTTCTAAAGGCATTTCCTATTGATTTCCTTCCTTATTGAGGCTCCTCCCAGCCTGGCTTGTGTTTAAAAAAAGAGAGAGAGAAGGATGAATTTAAAAAAAAAAAAAAAAAAAAAAAAAGGAAGAAAGAAATCTGTGTTTCTCCAAGCTCAGACTGGTGTGAGTCTTCTTGCTGACTTAGCTGAAAAGTTACTGCCTGGGTGCCCCATGGATGAGCTGCCCAACCAGTGTTCACCAAAACCACTGGCCTTGGGACCATCTCTGAAATACAACCACCAAAATTCCCCTCAAAATCCCCTCTTCACCACCTTTTGTGGGATTAGTGGAAGGAACATTTCTCCTCAGGAAATTCTCTGCCTTCAAAGCTCTGCTTCAGAACTGAAAGGTTCATTTTCCATCTTTTTATTTTATTTTATTTTATTTTATTTTATTATTTGTTTATTTTGAGACAGGGTCTTACTCGGTCACCCAGGCTAGAGTGCAGTGGTGCCAACTCAGCTCACTGCAGCCTTTGCCTCCTGGGCTCAAGAAATCCTCCCTACTCAACCTCCCAAGTAGCTGGGACCACAGGCACGTGCCCCAGTGCCTGGCTAATCCCAGCCTTCTTCCGTTTATCCAGTCTGACTTTTCTCATCCTGGGCGTCCCTTGAACTCTCCCATTGTCCACTTGAAGAGTCTAAGTACCGGCTTTGGAGTCAGATGAACCTGAGCCTGAGTTACAGTTCCTCATGAGCTAGGTGGCTTTGCAAAAAACACTCACCCTCTCTGATACAGTTTTCTCATTTGGAAAATGGAGATAAAGATAATCTGCATGAGTTTCCTAGTATTGCCATAACAGATGATCCCAAACTTCATGGCTTAAGACAGAAATATATTTTCTCATCGTTCTGTAAATCGAAGTATCAGTAGGGGCTGGAAGCGGAAGCTTGTGCCTGTAATCCCAGAAATTTGAGAGGCTGAGGCAGGAGGATCACCCTAGCTCAGAAGTTCAAGACCAGCCTGAGCAACATGGTGAAACCCTGTCTCTACTAAAAATACAAAAAAATTAGCCTGGTGTGGTGGTGCACACCTGTAATCCCAGCTACTTGGGAGGCTGAGACACGAGAATCACTTAAACCTGGGAGACAGAAGTTGCAGTGAGCCAAGATTGCACCACAGCACTCCAGCCTGGGTGACAGAGAAAGGTTCTGTCTCAAAAAAGATACATATATCAGTAAGGCCACACTCCCTCTGAAGTATATACGTAACGAAGAACCCTTCCTCATCTCTTCTAGTGGCTCCGGGTGTTCTTTGACTTAGAGTTGCATAACTCCAATTTCCACCACCATCTTCACATGGCCATCGCTTTCCCCTGTGTCTCTCTCCTCTGTGTGGCTCTTATAAAAACATCTATCATTTGGGCCGGGCGCAGTGGCTCATGCCTGTAATCCCAGCACTTTGGGAGGCCAAGGCGGGCGGATCACCTTAGGTCAGGAGTTCGAGACCAGCCTGGCTAACATGGTGAAACGCCGTCTCTACTAAAATTACAAAAAATCAGCCAGGTGTGGTGGTGGGCACCTGTAGTCCCAGCTACTTGGGAGGCTGAGGCAAGAGAATGGTGTGGACCCGAGAGGTGGAGCTTGCAGTGAGTGGAGATTCTACCACTGCACTCCAGCCTGGGCGACAAAGCGAGACTCCGTCTCAAAATAAAATAAAATAAAATAAAATAAAACCTATCATTGGATTTAGAGCCCACCAGATAATCCATGATAATCTCATCCCCAAGATCCTTAACTTAACTACATCTGTGAAGACCCTTTTTCCAAAGGAGGTCACATTCACAAGCTCCAGGAGTTAGAACATGAATATAACTTTTTGGAGGTCATCATTCAACACCCTAAAAATATCTCCTTCATAGCTTGACGGTGTGGTTGAAATGAGATCATGAATAGAAGATGCCTGGTAGAGTGTGCCCAACAAAGTGTGTAGATACATTAAGTTGATGCAAAAGTAATTGCAGTTTTTGCCATTAAAAGTAATAGCAAAAATTGCAATTACTTTTGCACCAGGCTAATAGCTTTTATTCTCTTCTCCTCTGCCTCTATGCTCTTACCCTGTCCCAGCCCACATCTGCGGAAGCTGGCCTCTTAAGCTGGCTGCTTATAGCTGGCCCATGGCTACTAATGGTCACATTAACAACTTGTATTTGGCCATGACATCACAAAGCCCTCCTAACATATATAGACCCATCTGACATATATCAACATCTTGTGAAGTAGGCATGGCAAGTACTTCATTCATCCCCATTTTACAAATGAGTACATAGAGGCTCAGAGAGGTGACATCACTTGCTAGGCCCACTCAGCTAGTAACTGGCTATCAAATAAAGCTACCCAATTTCCCTAAGTTCCAATATGTAGGCAGAATATGACCCTGATGAGGACGTCTGGCTATGGGTCATCTGGAGGTAACAAGAATGCAAGGGAGATAACTGCCCAAGAAATGTCATTTCTGCCAAAAATCAAACCTAGCTCTGCCTTTGCTGCCAGCAAGAATGTAAGGGCAGGCAATATGTCTGTCATTCCCCAGGGCTTGTCTCAGGGTCCCTGCCCACGTCACCTTTCCACTGATGTCTGAAAGAATGTCATAAAGTTCTTGTTTCTGATTCTCTTCATGGTCAAAGGTGAAAGTGGGAAATAATCTCACAATAACAATTACCTAGCTCCAAGACATTTCTGTAGGAAGAAGGAACATTAGGAGGGAGTGAGATCTGCCTGGGTTGTAGGTTGGACCCTCACTCACAGACTGTGTGACACTAGGCTCATACTTAGCACACTCTGTGCCCCAACTTGGCCACTTGGGGATAAAGTAGGTTGGATAAAGTGACGCTTCAGTGTTTCCACCACACCCATTCTAAGAATCCCAGACTCGCCGGGTGCAGTGGCTCACGCCTGTAATCCCAGCACTTTGGGAGACCAAGGCAGGTGGATCACAAGGTCAGGAGATCAAGACCGTCCTAGCTAACACGGTGAAACCCCATCGCCACTAAAAATACAAAAAAATAGCCGGGTGTGGTGGCAGGTGCCTGTAGTCCCAGCTACTCGGGAGGCTGAGTCAGGAGAATGGCATGAATCTGGGAGGTGGAGCTTGCAGTGAGCCGAGATCACACCACTGCACTCCAGCCTGGGTGACAGAGTGAGACCCTGTCTCAAAAAAAAAAAAAAAAAAAAAAAAGAATCCCAGACTCCAGCATCTTCATACCATCAAGATTGTCTAAATTGATAGAGATGGCATAAAGCTAAATCATTGGGATCCATGTCTTTTTATCTCTTCTGCTTCCAGATCCTCGGTCTAGTTGCTCGTTAGGGCAATAAGAATGTACTTTTCCTACTTAGTTTTTCCTACGTAGCTGTGTTACTCTGAGCAAGTATCTAACCTCTTTGAGTCTCAGATTTCTCATCTATACAATGGAAATAATAACAATATTTATATTACTGGGCTGCCAAATGGCTAGATCTGTGTGTATATGTGTGTCTGTATGTGTGTGTGTGTGTTCATGAATATATGCTTGGTGGGATAGGGATGGGGTGGGATCTTTGTATCCAAGTTGACCTGAGACTGGTTCTCCCACTTTTGGGATATGAAACCTTTGCTAGTCACCTCCTCTCCTTCAGCCCCTCTCCCTCTCCCTCATCTCTTGTGGGTAGGGATAATAATGTTAGGCTGATTCAGTGATACAAAGGGAGAAGGAGCTTAGAGTTATACAAATCACTGCATCATCTCATTAAATCAAGTCAGAAGTGGCGCTCTGGAGGCTGGGAGTTGGGGGACATGCATAAGGCCCTAGAGTACTCCATAATCCTGTCAGATAGGCTGTAATTTCCCTAGAGAAGGGTTCTTGGTCCATTCATTCTTTTTTATCTCTTTTGAGATGGAGTCTAGCTCTGTCGCCCAGGCTGGAGTGCAGTGGCGTGATCTCAACTCACTGCAACCTCCGCCTCCTGGGTTCAAGTGATTCTCCTGCCTCAGCCTCCTGAGTAGCTGGGATTACAGGTGCCTGCCACCACACCCTGCTAATTTTTGTACTTTTAGTAGAGACAGGGTTTCACCATGTTGGCTAGGCTGGTCTCGAACTCCTGACCTCAGGTGATCTGCCTGTCTCAGCTTCCCAAAGTGCTGAGATTACAGACGTGAGCCACCAAGCCTGGCCTCATTCATTCTTTTATTCTTTCAACAAACATTCACTGAACCTTTCCATGAGTTAGGGCTCTATGTACTCTTAGGACACAAAGTCAAACAAGATCCAGTCCCTGTGTGGAGAAGCCCACACTGGAAGGTGCCCTTCCAGTGAAAGAGACAGGCAGGTCAAAAGATCGCTGGAGTCCAACATACACCACTATGGGAGTCTGAGTGGAGAGCAAGGCATGGAAGACAGAGGAGGCTGGCTCTGAGTAAAAAAGTTGGGACCGCTTTGGAGAAGCAGTAGTACTGTATCTGGGCTTTGAGTGGGAAGAAGTTCACCAGGCAGTGATGAGAGGAAAAGAACATTCCCAGCAGAGAAGAGGGCAGGTCTAAGAGCATGGGAGGCCCAGAGGGCTGTGGGGAGTTCACTGAGGGGATGGGGAGAAGTTTGGTATAAACACATGATGATGGCCAGGTGCTGTGGCTCATGCCTGTAATCCCAGCACTTTGGGAGGCTGAGTGGGGGGTGGATTGCTTGAGGTTAGGAGTTTGAGACCAGCCTGGTCAACATGGTGAAATCCCGTTTCTACTAAAAATACAAAAATTAGCCAGGCATGGTGGCAGGCATCTGTAACACCAGCTACTCAGGAGGCTGAGGCAGGAGAATCACTTGGGATCACTGGGAGGTGGAGGCTGCAATGAACGGAGATCGCGCCATTGCATTCCAGCCTGGGCGACAGAGCAAGACTCCGTCCCAAAAGAAAAATAAATAAATAACAGACAGGGAGACGCCAAAGTGGCTAGGTGGAGCAGTGGCAGGAGTAGAGACACTTTCACCCAACACAAAGACATCAGGAAATGACTAGGAAGAGATGAGGCTGCCCACTGGGATTGCAGAGCACAAGAAAAACATCAGAGATGGAAAATGTCCCCACAAGAAGTGTAAAACAGGCCGGGCACGGTGCCTCACGCCTGTTATCCCAGCACTTTGGGAGGCTGAAGCGGGCGGATCACCTGAGGTTGGGAGTTCGAGACCAGCCTAGCCAACATGGAGAAATCCCATCTCTACTAAAAATACAAAATTGACCAGGTGCGGTGACGCAGGTCTGTAATCCCAGCTACTCGGGAGGCTGAGGCAGGAGAATGGCTTGAACCCGGGAGGTGGAGGATGCAGTGAGCTGAGATCGTACCATTGCACTCCAGCCTGGGCAACAAGAATGAAACTCCAAGAAAAAAAAAAAAAGAAGTTGAAAACAGAGCTGTGATGCACTTCTTGGTGAGTGGTATAACCGCAGGTATACTGGATAAAACCAAAAAGTATGCTTGGCTCAAATTACTACAGCTTAGGAGTGTCAAGCATTGAGGGGAACTAAATCACCACAAGATTTATGAGTGTGCAGGGGAGGGAGGAAGGTTCAGGTTGGGGGACATTGTTCTCACCATAAGCAGCAGGGAAGGAAACCAAGTCTTTGGAACCAGTCGTATTCCTCCGAGGCTGTACAAACTCAGCCTTGATATGACCTTTTCTGGAGGCTCAGGAAGAAAGAAAAAACGTGCCTTCATGGTAAAGAGGTATCAGACCAATTAATAAGGCAGATTCGAAAGCTTCTGAAATGTCCCCAAGCAAGAAGTCAGGTGCTGAGTTCACCTGCTCTACAGACAAGAAAAATGCTTTTTCGGTTCCTATTTAGATAAAGCTGGACATAAATCATTCTTTGAAAAGGTGTCTTGGGTGCCTTTCATGGTGGGGGCTCAAGCACTTTCCAAACATTGCCTCATTAATCCTGGTGGACACGAAGAGAAATAGCCTTGACAGACATCACTTTTGGTGTCACTGAACAGATGTGACTAAGTAACTGGCCTCCAACTTTAAGACACATGCGAGTTCCTGCTGGCTGTTAGCTACTCTGCCCTGTGGCCTAAGGGAGGGTGAGTGTGTGTGTGTTTATACACACATACTTGTAAGCACTTTTAGTCTTAATTAAACTATGGACAGAAAATGGGGCAGCAGCCACTAGTGTTATTAGCTAGGTGGCTGGGATACATATTACTGGGAAATCTATATTCTCTTCTGAAACTGCCAGATTTTTGCAAGCATTTTCCCCATTTCGCGGTGGGGAGGCTGCTGTTGTCCTTGGTAAATGCTTTTTGTTTATTTCCAGCCCTTCCAACATGTTGGCAAATGATTGCAATATGAACTTCTAATCCGAAAAGGGGGGTGAGAAAGGGGCACTGAGAAGAAGGGAAAGTTATAACAAACTCAAGTGACCGACACCCCAGTTTTACTTGTCCCTTTGGACTTATGTAGGAGTTGGGTCCAGTTTGGTGTTTCAAAGGAGGGAAAACATATAAAAGTACAAGGTGCCTTAGAAATGGAAATCTTCTGATGCGGCCTCTTCCTTTCTTTTTAATAAAGAAGGTAAAAGAAAAAAAAAAAGAAGAGAGAGAAGACAGAGAGACAGTGACAGCCAGAGAAACAGAAAGAGACAAAGTGGTGGGGAGGGAGGGCAAGAGGGAGAAGAGGAAGGACAGGAAAAGAAAAGCAAGGAAAAGAGAAAGAAGAAAAAAAGAAAGAGAAAGACGAGAGAGAGAGGAAAGAGATAAAAGAAAAAGAAAAGAAAGTAAAGAAAAGAGAGAGAGAGCGAGAGAGAGAGAGAAGAGAGAGAAAGTAAGGAAGAGAGAAGGCGAGTGCCCCGAGGGAGTCGGGCAAAAGCGAAATCCCGGCTTCCTACCCGGGAGAGCCGGAGAGCCGAGTTTTCCGCAGCGGCCGCGGGCTCGGAGCTTTTAAGGGTTTCTAATCCTGGAAGGCTGTCTGACATCACCCCGTTTCTTGTCGGCTGATGTTTCGTACAAGCCTCTCATTTCCTCAGTGTGTTCAGAGCCACCAATTACTGCAAGAGTCTCGTGTTTATGTTTGCGCGCGCTCTCCTGCCTCGCTGGCCCTCCGCCTGGGAGGCTGCGCTTCCCTCCGACGCGCGGAGCCCAGAGGGGGTGGGTCGGGGGAGCAGGGAGGGGGGAATCTGGATCAGGCATTGAAGAAAAAGGGAGGGGTCCCCCTTAATTTTTTTTCATTGACTTCAGCACCATGTGATCAGGAAGTCTGGCCTCCCTCCATTTCCCCTCCCGACTAAAGGGAAACATTGTGTAGCAGCCGCCTGGGCCACCGGTGGGATGGCCTTCGCTGCCTGACGTAGGGAGATAAAAATAACCGGCATATTTAAGGCAGGATCAGGAATCCCGGCGCTCACACGCGGCCTGGTCAGTTCCCGAGGCCGGCAGGCAGCGCAGCCTGCGGGGAGGCCCCGCGCTCGACTGTGCGCGCCCGACCGCAGGCCGTGCCAGCGCGTACGACCGGACCCCGACCCTGACCCCGACCTTGACCTCGGGACCCGGGCCGATTCAGGCCTGGCTGAGCCTCCCAGATTCCCCAGAGAGGCCGAGCAACACCGGCCTGAGGCAGTCTGGCTCGGGCTCGCTGGGCTGGGCCTGGGTTCTGTGTCCTGCCTCTCTCCAGTGGAGAAGGAAGGATGCCGTGACAAAGGGAAGGTGGTGCGAAGTTTGATGCTGAGGGGGGTTTACAGAGCCTCTGTCTCAAGAGAAGGCGCACTAGGTGCCACCAAAAAAGCCACTTGTTTCTAGCCAGGCCCCCAAACTCAGACCCACCACTGTGTGCACAAACTCTCAAATCAAATCTACCTTCTCTATCCCCACTTTCCCTTCCAACTGCACATTGCAAAGATTTGCAAACATGTGGCAGGGCTAGAAATAAACAAGAAGCATTTAGCAGGCAAAAGGCACTGATGTGTTTCCACGTTCATGCTCTCCTTGAAACCTCAACCCACACTACGCAGGAAGTTCTGTTATCCTTATCTTACGAAAAGGGAAACTGAGGCTGGGGAGATGGAGCCACACACGGGCAATGCTTTCCCTACCACCTCAGTGGCCTCTCGAAACTGCATGGCATTGACACATTGCTTTATCATTCTGGAAATCACCTCCCTTCTCTTCTTCCTCCTCCCTAAATAAAATTATTACCAAGCAAAAACAATGATGGTAAGCTTTCACTGACCTATGAAATCTCAGCTTTGCCCTAACCCTGGGGCATAAAGAAGTTTTTACATACAATTAATAATGGGAAATCTCCCTGCCTTCTGATGTCTAAAGTAACAAGATGTTTCAAAATTCCTGGCAGCTTTTCACCTAAAAACCAGATGTGCTGATGAAAAATGAACAGACGTTCACCCCTAATCTTTTCGGTATTACAGATAGCAAATACCTATTTATCTGGGTAGAAGAGGCAAAGAACTTTCATTTGGGGTGATTTGGGAATATTTAACCACCTTTGGGAATGGAGACCCTGGAGTCTGGCAAGATTTTTCTGAATCTAAGCACCCAGCACAATGCCTAAGACTGAAAATACTCAACCCGTAATTGTTGGATTGAGTGAATGGAGGGGTTGTGCAAAGTGACAAGCAGCACTTAAAAACACATTGGGATGCTGTATGCTGGTCATATCTTTAGTGATCATATAAGCATGATCTCATTTAGTCTTTATAACTACCCTAGTCTGCAGGTATCATTATCATCCCTGCCTTGCATGTAGGGAAACTGTAGTGCAGAGAAAAATTGCCCAAGGTAACACAACTGGGTGCTGGAATTTGAACTCACGCAATCTGACTGCAGAAGCCAAGTTCTTCACCACTAGACTAAATCCAAAGAGTTGCGCCATGAGATGTCAGAGAAAGGGACGTATTATTTACTAAGCACCTCTTTTGATTCAAGTTCCATGCTTACTACTGGAGAGGTGGGTCAGACACTGCAGGCTCCAGGCTCTCAAAGAGGTGACTCCGGAAGCAAGACTGACTTCAGACTCCTTGAAAGTAGCCCTAGTTATCATTCACCTCTATCTTGCCAAACATCAACTTATCACAAATGTCTGTTGAATTGTTCTCCCTGAGAGAAACTTTCTTTGACCACCGCCAACCGCAGCATATTTAGATCTCCTTCCTGTTTCTACATTAGATATGGCACATGCCTGCATTAAAGCACTTGTCACCCAGCATCTGAGCTTTTTGCTTACCTGCCTGCTCTCCCACTGGTCTAAGAGCACCTTGAAGGTAAAAATGGTGTCTAGAATAGTATAGACTCCAGAGCATGGTGGCCACTCACTAAATGCTTGCTAAATGATGAATGAATGCATATGAGACCTTCACTAGCCTCCCGTACAATGCAGGCCCCCTATCACCACAACACCCGATTTTCTCTGTCTCAGCACCCTGTTCTGTTGCCTCCTAGAATTTGTCACAGTTTATAATTTAATCTGTTTTTCTTCTCCCCCCATGAACCCATGAATGCAGGAACTGCCTCACTTATGCCTGCCACCATAGCATTCCCAACATGTATTAAAGTGCCTCACACATTGCTGGCACTCAGTAAATACTTGTACAATAAATGAGTGAATGAATGAACGAATGAATGAATCAACAATAACTATTCCAAAGCCAGTCATAACTGAGTGAAGCCACTTGAAATAATGCCATTACCCAGATTGTTTTCATAAAGTGAGTGCCTTTTGTTTGGTGACCACGTCAAATCTAAGTCTCATCCATATTGATGATAAAAAAGACTTAAAAGGGGGGTGACTGAATGAGGCCCTTCTTCTCACACAATGTGGGCTGCAGTGACCACTATAGTTAGAGCCACACACAGACTCCCTTTATGCCCCTCTGTTTTCATTAGCTCGGGGAAATTGCCAAAGAGTGATCCTTTTGCGCTGAAATTTTCCATGCTGGGTCTTGGCAAAAGGTGAATTTTGGGGAAAAGTTTGAATAAAATCCCTTCAGCCATTTTTTAGTTTGATGAAGATGAAAAAAATACATTTTTTTTCTTGCTTTTAATTGAAGACATTTTTAGGACACAGGAAACTCAAATTGAATTGAACTTTGAAAACTTGAAACTCATATCTAATCCCGTCTGAGGAAACTGTGGAGCTCATCTTGGGCTCATTTTTTTCTTAATTTAATAATTTTAAAAACTAAAAAGTAATGGAAAAATCTCTTTGCAGCCTTAGCAATCACGACATGCTTTCTCCAACTTGAGCTACATGAGTCTTTCTAGCAAATCACAGAAGCTCAGAGCTGTTTAGAAGTGATTTTAAAACTTGAATTTCAGCTCCTATGCCATGACAGATCATATTTTTTCCCTCTTTCCTTTGTCTCAAGAATCTTCTTCACAATGGACCAGGAATATGTGATTTAAACCATAGCCTCACAAAATAACAAAGCTGAGGTTCCTGGAATGAAAGGACCACTCCTTCAAAGCCAAATATACAACTTGCTTTCCACAACTTTCTTAGATAAATGCTAACCAAAACATTTTATCTTGCATTGGATTTGGATTTTCTCAATACTCATGTCAGTACCAGATTCTTGCTCTCTTTTTTTGTGGGGCGGGGGATGGAGTCTCGCTCTGTCGCCCCGGCTGGAGTACAGTGGTGTGATCTCGGCTCACTACAACCTCTGCCTCCTGGGTTCCAGCGATTCTTCTGCCTCAGCCTCCCGAGTAGCTGAGACTACAGGCATGCGTCACCATGCCCAGCTAATTTCTGTATTTTTAGTAGAGACGGGGTTTCACCATATTGGCCAGGCTGGTCTCAAACTCCTGACCTTGTGATCCGCCCACCTCGGCCTCCCAAAGTGCTGGGATTACAGGCGTGAGCCACTGTACCCGGCCAGATTCTTGCTTTCTTATTCACTAGAAACTACCTCACACTAGTCATATAGTTCTTGCCACAGAATTATTTTCAAAAACCAGTGCTAGGCTGGAAAGTCAGAAACACTTGGATTCGATTCCCTGTGCTGATGTTTACCAGGCAAAGACCTTAACCCCTCTAAGACTGAGTTTGTTCACCTATAAAATGGGAATAATAGTATTGACTCAACGATTGTTGCAATGGTTAATTTAGGCTAAATGCTACCCCTGCAACCCACCAGATCCCCGCAATCCACCAGACCCCTGCCTAGTGCCTGGTACAAAGTGAGTGCTCAATAAATGGCAGTGTCCTTTTATCCCTCCTCTGTCAACTGTTTATTCACACTTATCCTATCTTTACATTAGCCAGTTGGCACATTATGTCTTCAGCTTCTCAGTTCCTCTCAATGTCTAGCCAGTCTGAGGCACATAGTAGACATAGAACAGAATCAAGGGAGTGCTGCTGTGCATTTCCACTTAGGCTGTATATTTTCCAAGATAGCAGCAAATGTCTTATCTTTAACTCCTCATTGTCTCTCTCTCTCTCTCTCCTACTAGAATGATCTTTTCCACCTTTGTAAATCCGGGATGCAGCTAGGTAACCGAGTGCATGGGTGAATGAACCGGTAAAAGCCTCCCATTTCCTCACATGATCCGAAGCCTGAACGTTGGCTTTAATTTTCAAGAAGTTTCATTTTAATTCAGGCATTGTCTGACAGCCAGGATTTCTTTGGAATGCCCATTTACCTTGATGGTTGTGTATTCAAAACCCACCACAGCTCAAATGATCTTATTTACATGCAGTTCTATTTAGCAGTGAACAGGCAGGGGACCTTCCATCACCGTCCAGTCCTTTGTTGGGACAAAAACTACCCCTATTCGAATTTCCGCTGTGCTGACATACCACTGCTCCAAAAGAGGAAAGTCCTAAGGAATCGAAAAGAAAAAGAGAGGGAGAGGAGGATCCAGTTCAAGCCAGCACTCCTCCACCTCCCCTGAATAATGTATATCTGATTTGTTTGTTTTCCTTTGCAAGTTTGGCTGGTCTTGTCTCCTCTTTAATAGATACATTTTTTTAAAAAAATCAAAGCTGGTTGAGTTCCAACTATGTGCTATTTCTTTTCACACATCTTAGATCATTTCATCCTCATCTCATTCATTTTATAGATGAAAAACAGGCTCAGAGAGGTTAGGAAGTTTCCCGTCAGTCACACGTCTAGAAGATGCCACTGCATGCTGAGCGCACTTTCAAATTCTTTTTCTCCAACATTCCCCAACAACTCACAGACGCCCAACATATGGGCTTGCGCACACACACACACCATACTCACACTTCATTGACTATGTTTTACAGGAAGATTCAACACTGGAAGAAGCTTACTTATTGAAACAGAGTGTATCATTCTGGGAAAGATAAATTCACAAATTCACAACAGGATTAACCCTGGGAGGAAAAGGGAGATACAATCAGGAAAGAACGCAGGGAAGGTTTCAGCTGTATTTGGTAACATTTTATCTCTTAGGCTGGATGGCATTTACATGGGTGTTTTTATGTTGGACTTTGTAAGTGTTCCTTTATTGTAAATCTGTCATAATACATTTTCAGATTTAGCAGCATTGCCCAGTGCTCACTCCCAGTTCTTGCCATCCACACATACATCCTCAAACATACACGCGAACAAACACAGAGCCATACTCCGCACACCCACAAGTACACACAAGCACCGACACACACTCACCCATACGCATTCACATGTTTATCTTCACGTGCTGAGTCGCAAGAATCCCCACACTGGCTCATGTTGACAAGCACACACTCACACACACACACAAACACACTGTCTGCCAGCCTAGCCTCTGACCACCCCTCTTTTCCAGTGAAGGACGACAGGGTCAGATGCAGAGACCCTGAAACCTGGGAGGTTGAGATGAGCGATGGGTCCACCTGAAAGTACACAGAGAGGGAAGGCACAAGGCCTGCTTCTGGGAGCTGGCACAGGCAGGTGCCACCGATGGCCAGTCACACGAGACCAGTGTGTGTCCCCAGGCCCAGGCAGATGTTCTCTCACCACAGGCTCCTCAAGGAAGGGACAGAGTTAAGGAGCAGAGGGAAGACTCTGGTGTTTCACAGTTCGGGGTGGGAAGCAGTAACTTGTGTGGGAAACAAACTCCTTGGAAACCATAGCAACACCCATTTGGCGGCTCTGGATTGGATCCTGACCAGACATTTATTAAGCAGCCGCATAAGCTGTGGTCTCCAGAAGAACAATACCAAACTGATCAAATGTTAATAGCTTCAATCTGTTCCTCCTCACACAGCTCCTACCCACCCCCCTCTCTCAACAGACTTTGCATTTCTGCTGCTTAGCCTCAGCAGAAGACTGCCTCTGCTGCTACACTAGAGCCCGAGTTCAAGTCCAGGACCACGAGGCATGTGCAGGTGACTTAGAGTGCAGAGATGGAAGAGAGGTCTCACCAGGGGGCCCTTGGGGTCCAAATGGGGCTATTCTTAGGTTAGACTAACCAAGCTGAATAGTGTCCAAGATCATGTGATTGGATAGTTCTTAACCTCACTGCTTTTAAGAATTACCTGGTAAGTTTAAAAAAAAAAAAAAAAAGTCAATGTAATCTGAGTCTCTAGGGAACAGGGTCTGATCATTTGTAGTTTTTAAATTTCCTCAGTCAATTCTAAAATGCAGCCAGGATTGAGAACCACTGCATAATTTCAACTTCTTGTAGAAGTGGGGGTGGGGAAGCCCAGAGAGGGACAGGAACTTGCCCAAGGTCACAGAGCTGGCGAGACACCATGCTGAGGGGGAACCCAGACATCCTAACCCTAGACAAGTCGTGTTCATTTTCCTGTACAACAGCACTCCATGTGAGTCTTAAAAATGTATCCCTCTCCGGCCGGGCACGGTGGCTCAACGCCTGTAATCCCAACACTTTGGGAGGCCAAGGCAGCTGGATCACCTGAGGCCAGGAGATCGAGACCATCCTGGCTAACACGGTGAAACCCCGTCTCTACTAAAACTACAAAAATTAGCTGGGCTTGGTGGTGGCTGCCTGTAATCCCAGCTTCTTGGGAGGCTGAGGCAGGAGAATCAGTGGAACCAGGAAGTCGGAAGTTGCAGTGAGCCTCGATCTCACCATTGCACTCCAGCCTCGTGACAGAGTGAGACTCTGTCTCAAAAAAAAAAAAAAAAAAATGTACCACTCTCCTTAACTCGCTGTGGGTCCTGCTCTTTTCTGCCAGGACTTGGAGGTCGAGGAGGGGGGTTGGGGGGGAAGGTGATAAAATGAATCCAAGGAGGATGCCATAAAATGTGTTTTTGTGCTGGGTTTTGTTTTTTTGTTGTTTTTGTTTTTGTTTTTGTTTTGAAACAGCTTCTTGCTCTGTCACCCAGACTGGAGTGCAGTGGTGTGGTCTTGGTTCACTGCAACCTCTGCCTCCCAGGTTCAAGGGATTCTTGTGCTTCAGCCTCCCAAGTAGCTGCTACCAGGCCCAGCTAAATTTTTTGTATTTTAAGTAGAGACAGGGTTTCACTATATTGGCCAGGCTGGTCTCAAACTCCTGGCCTCAAGTGATCCTCCCCGCTTCAGCCTCCCAAAGTGCTGGGATTACAGGCATGAGCTACCACACCAGGCCCAGAAAATGTAATTTTAACAAAAATATTAGGGACCAGATATTTAAGACATCACGACAGTCACACTGACTGGTTTATATTTGCCATAGTTAAGACAGAATTTATCATGGTTAACCATGGGAGTCTCCACCCAGATACCCAGGCCCCCAAGCCCCAAACCTGGGACATACCTTCACCTCTTCCAGCTTCATGAGTGCCCCTGTGAAGTCGGTCTCCACACTGTGAAGAGTCTACCTCATAGGGATATGGCGACATCCTCAGAAACATTGGTTGATTTCCCAATCCATACCACCATCCTCTCTCACCTAAAATGCCTAACCAGCCCTCCCTCCACAGGCAGAAGTTCTGTCATCCATCCTCCACAGAGCCACCAAAACGTTCTCTCTAGAACACACATCTGGCTATGCTGCTTTGTGGCCAAAGCCTCTGTTTTTAGGTGCACTCAAGCAGCTTGCTCATTGCACACTGACTACATCCCACCCTCTAGGTGAAGGCCAGGGACTCCAGCGGAAAATAAGATAAACATGGTCCCAGTTAGTGTTCAAGTTACATTCTCCATGAGGAGACCAACACTGACTAATCATGCGACTGCAACAGCTACAGAGCTGAAGGAGGGGTAATACTGAGAGCGTGTGTAATGGGGGTCACATTACCTTTTCTGGCGATGTCAAGAATGGATTTTTCTGGCCAGGTGCAGTGGCTCACACCCATAATCCCAGCACTTTGGGAGGCCGAGGTGGGTGGATCACTTGAGGTGAGGAGTCTGAGACCAGCCTGGCCAACATGGAGAAACCCAGTCTCTACTAAAACTACAAAAATTAGCCAGGCATGGTGGCGCACACCTATAATCCCAGCTACTAGGGAGGCTAAGGCAGGAGAATCGCTTGAACCCAGCAGGCGGAAGTTTCAGTGATCCGAGATTACACCACTGCACTCTAGCCTGGGTGACAGAGCCAGACTCCATCTCAAAAAAAAGAAAAAAAAAGAATGGATTTTTCTGAGAAAAGAGTGGGATGTTTAATCTGATATCTGAAGGGTGAGGGAGTTAAGAAGAAGGGGAGGAAGAATGGTCTCAACACAGGGAACAATGACATGCACAGATGCTCTGGGTGGTGCAGGAGCACAGTCTAGGACCCAGGAGCAAGGAGAGGGGTGCACGATGAGGCAGGTCAGAGGTCAGATCACCCAGAGCCTTGTAAGTCATGGAAGAGATTTGGGGTTTAGCCTTTGGATTTTAGTAGAGTGACTAACCAACCCAGTGTGCCTAGGCTGAGATGTTTCCCGGGATGCAGAACTTACAGTACCAAGATGTGGAGGGATGGTGGGGAGGGTGGCCAAGGATGACCCCCAGGTTTCTGACCGCCGCTGCCGGGCATGAGATGGAGCCGCTCCCTGGAGAGTACCAGGACTGCGGGAGGGTAATGAACTCAGTGGCTGAGTTTGGGAAGTAAGTGCAGTATTCAAGTGGAAATGTTAGCTAAGCTCCTATTTCTACTGGTCTGAAACTAGCGATCTTTGCAGAAAGAAATAGCTGTGGGAGCTATCAGCTCAGAGAAGGTAATTGAAGTATGGGAGTCAAACAGGCAACCAAGAGATAAAGTAAAAAGAAAGCTGGCAGATAAAATAAACTCCAACCTTCATGAACCCCAGTGTATAAAGATCTGGTAGCTAAAGGTGAAAACAAGTAAAGGAGGCTGAGAAAGAGCAGCCCAGGCTCTCCAGGAGGAAAACCATGAGTCCGTGGGGTCTCCATGCATGAGAAGAGGGAGAGTCCAGCAGGACAGAATGTTCTACCATTATCAGTGCCACTAGAAAATCTAACCAAACAACTAGGAAATACCAATGGGCTATGGAATGTGGAGGTCATGATGACCTTGTGAAGCAGCAAAGGTAGAGGTGGATTGGGGCATGATTGGAGGGGGAGGGAAATGGAGACCGACGCACATAGCACAGAACATTTATTTGAAAAATTTGGCTGGGAGGGAAATTGATGAGTCAGGAGCTGGAGTGAGACGTGAGGTGGAGTGAGGGTTTGCTGTAAGATGAGAGACCTGAATTCAGGTAAACGTTGATGGGGATGGATGATCCAGCAGAAAAGCAGGAATCAAACAACGTAGGAATCCCCCCACCTCACTGCACACCGCCTCCTGCAAGCTCCGCACACTGTGCCTCCAAACACTCCACGCATTCTTTGCCTGATATGCACCCTCCCTTTATCCAGGATAACTCTTACGGGAATCAAAGGACCACCCCAGGAAGTCTTCCCTCATCTGTATTTGTACTGCCCAGCACATGCACCTCTGCTACAGCATCCAAATTTTACTGCTTCCCATGTGATCTCTCCTGCTAAACGGTGTTTTTTCAAAGGAAAGAAACTCACTTCAAATTTTAGCCCATGCATTGGATGGCCCAGAGTACATGCTCAGTAAACATTTGTAGAATGAATAAATGAATGAACAATGTTAGTAATCAACGATAAACTAGAAGATGCACATGGCCAACCGTGAGGACTTCTGGGTTGGCAACAAGGGTGAGTTCTGTTCCCTTAGAAGCAGGGGCCTCAAAGAAGCTGGTTCCTACAATCCCTGAAAGGGGGAAGGGGACTGGAAGGCAGGGTGTGGTGGACTCCTCACCGAGCTCACATTCTTCCCTTCCATTGTTCCTGGCGGCTGCACATGGAAAGTACAACACCCACTAAGGCCCATGTGTTTCCCTCCTGCCCTCCCTCAGCAGGGAGGGAACAGATGGGTGTAATTTATGCCCACACCCTCCTCTTGTAGCCTTGGCACTGGGGAGAGGGGATGCAGGGGCAGAGACCCACCCAGGTTCCACAATCTTCTCTCAGTACTGAGGCAAGAGAGCCACAGCAGGGGCCAGCAGGGCCAGGAGCAAAAGAGGACAGGCAGAGGGGAGGAGGGGGACAAAAAGAACAGAACTGCCATGTGGGAGTGTCCATGGCATTCCAGCCTTGTGCCAGGTGGGTACGTACATTAGTACATTATCTCTGAACATTTCTGCAAGGAGCAGGCTCTTGCACCTGCTTGAAACACTAGGTAACTGAGGCTCAGGGAGGTGAAGGAACTGCTCCAAGGTCACCCAGCTGGTGAGTGGCTACAGTGTCAGGGTTCTAATCCAGGTCTCCCTCATTCCAAAAACAGTGTCCTCCCCACCAGACCCCACTGTGGGAGAAAGTCACATCTTCAAGTCTCCCTGCACCCTCCCTCTCATGGGCCATCTAGGGCCATGACAGGTGAAAGGACCCTCAAGGCTCGCGCTCTTCTACTGAAGGAAGCTGGACACTAATGCCAAGACTGTAGAAAACACCATACAGATGAGCTGGAGAAGGCAAAGCTGGAGGGAAACCCAAAGATGAGTGTGGAAAGGGTCAGGGGCCAGGTCCTGTCCGGGCAGGCACTGCCTTGGAGGTGAACGCTCTGAAGGTGACTATCCTGCAGCCAACCCTCAAAGCTGGAAAATAGGCTAAGAGTGATATTGTGAGAAATGCTGAGCTCTGAGACACCAAAATATACCTTCCCTTCCTGGCCACCTCTTTCCTCTTCATTTAATGGCAATTGAGGCAACTGGCATAGAGTCCACGTTTAGGGAATCACATGAACCTGGGTTCAAACCCCCGGATCCTCTACATGCTGGCTGTGTGCCTGTGGGCAAGTCATGTGGCCCTCCTGAGCCCCAGTCTCTTTATCCATAAAATAAGGTTGTGAAAAGGAGATAACGGGGCTGGATGTGGTGGCCTACACCTGTAATCCCAGCACTTTGGGAGGCCGAGAGAGGTAGATCACCTGAGATCGGGAGTACGACACCAGCCTGGACAACACAGTAAAACCCCGTCTCTACTAAACATACAAAAATTGGCTGGGCGTGGTGGCGGGCACCTGTAATCCCAGCTACTCGGGAGGCTGAGGCAGGAGAATCGCTTGAACCTGGAAGGTGGAGGTTGCAAGGTTGCAGTGAGCCAAGATCATACCACTGCAATCCAGCAGCCTGGGCGACAAGAGACTCCTTCTCCAAAAAAAAAAAAAAAAAAAAGAGATGACTGAACTTAACCTGCAATTGCTGCAATTGTGTCCACTAAGCCCATCCAGGGCTGTTTTGGTTTGGTTTGGTTTCTTTTTGCTTTATAAAGTCAGTTACTTGTAAAAAATGAGACACTGCACTTAAAAGTGCAGACTTCCAGCTTCTTTGGATAATCAGGATGCCTGCAAGTTGGTTCTGCATTGACCCACGGTTACAATTTAGAGCGGATATACACACTTCATTTTTCCACTGCCTCATCACTCCCTCCCGGCCTCATCGATATCACCTGCCCTTGGGATGTGGCTTTTGCTGCCCCTGGTGTAAAAACCATTTTGACCGTAACCCTGAAACTCTGACCACCTTGAATGCAGTGACCCCAACCAGTTCTGGTTCATCAATATCTCCCCAGAGCCCAGCACAAGGCTTGGGTCCCAGTAGGTGCTCAGCCATTCATTTGTCAACAAATACATATGTCGAGTCCCTACTCTGGGCAGGAGCCACGTAATATGCTGAAGATTTGAGCGACTAATAAGCCAGATGTGTAAATGACACTCACAACAATACAATCCATGAGATCAGTTGTGTTATTATCTCCAATGTTTAGGTGAGCTGGGGAAACTGAGTCACAGAGAAGGTAAGAAACTTGCTCAAGACTCCAAGATAAAGAGGAGCAGAGGTAGAATTCGGCTTTTCTTCTCCAGAACCAACCAATGCTCTGAACTAGGGATCTGCAAGCTACAGCCTATAGGCCATCTGTTTTTATAAATAGTTTTATTTTCCTATTTTTGTTTATTTATTTTGAGACGGAGTTTCGCTCTTGTACCCCAGGCTGGAGTGCAGTGGTGTGACATCAGCTCACTGCAACTTTCACCTCCTGGATTCAAGTGATTCTCCTGCCCCAGCCTCCGGAGAAGCTGGGATTACGGGCGCCCACCACCACGCCCTACTAAATTTATATTTTTAGTAGAGATGAGGTTTCACCATGTTCACCAGGCTGGTCTTGAACTCCTGACCTGAGGTGATCCGCCCACCTTGGCCTCCCAAAGTGCTGGCATTACAGGCCTGAGCCACTGCGCCTGGCCTAAATAAAGTTTTATTGGTGCATGACCACAGCCATTTGTTTACTTTGAGGCTGCTTTCACACAACAGTGGCAGAGTTGAGTGGTTGCAACAGAGCTCCTTTAGGCTCTCAAGGCCTCAAATAGATACTCTCTAGTCCTTTGCAGGAAAAGTCAGCTGACTCCTGCTCTGAACCACGATTCTAAGCATCCTATCTTCATGAGGGGTCTTTGTGCTCATAAGATTTCTACTAAGGGGAGGAGGCAGACAATTTTTAAAATGCATAAAAGAGATATACGTGACCAGGCGTGGTGGCTCATGTCTGTAATCCCAGCACTTTGGAAGGCCAAGGCGGGCGGATCATGAAGTCAGGAGTTCGAGACCACCCAGATCAACGTGGTGAAACCCCATCTCTACTAAAAATACAAAAATTAGCCAGGTATAGTGGTGGGCACCTGTAGTCCCAGCTACTCAGGAGCCTGAGGCAGGAGAATCGCTTGAACCCGGGAGGTGGAGATTGCAGTAAGCCGAGATTGCGCCATTGCACTCCAACCTGGGCAACAGAGAGAGACTCCATCTCAAAAAAAAAAACAAACAAAACAAAAAAAAACACGTTACAATGGAGAGGACCCTGGTAGCTACTCTACTGAGGGTCCTGGAAAGACCTTTGATAAAAGGTCATTAAGCCGAGATCTGGGTGACAAGGAGCCAGTCACATGAAGATAGGAGAAGAGATTTCCAGGCAGGCACCGCCTGGAGCACAGGCCCTAGGACTTGAGCAAGCATGGGGGTTCCAAGAACAAAAAGAAAGCCAGCAGCCTCCCAACTCAGCAGGAGAGCAGGAGGGCGCGGTGCGGGTAGGAAAGGATCTGGCCATGAAGGGCTTTCTGAAAACGTAAACGGATGAGCTATGCAGGCCTGGAGGAGACCAAAGCCTCCTCTGGCATTCGCTGGCTTTCTGAATCCAGATCCTTCTTTTAAACTGGAAGGCCCTCCTCTCCCTGGCTGTGAAAGGAGTTCCCACTATGTGCCGCCCTTCTGGGACTGAGGCAATAACAGACTGATGGAAAAGCCCCCTGCAACAATGCAGGGCAGCCCCAAGACTTGAAGGCTGCCCCTGATGTGTGTGCTGAAGTGAGCCAGGAGATTCATCACCCTCAAGAGCTGGAGGCCCCTGTAACCTGGGAAGCCTGAGGCTTCCCTTCCCAGCCAGGCTGACTCACGGCGCAGCCTCCCATGTGCACCTTAGCCTGGGGGTGCCTTCCCTTCACACAGCCCTTGGCTACCAGGGAAGGTTTGCCAAAAGGAAAGGTGCCAGGGGACGGAGGCACTGAAGGGATAGGGTAAAAGTCCCATTAACTTCACTGCAAGGGATGATTGAGTTTGCTGGGAAAATAAAAGCAGAAAGCCTGGAAGCTGAAGAAAAATACGTACGTGTGTGTGTGTGTGTGTGTGTGTGTGTGTGTTGACATTGGGAGGCAGGAATCAAAAAGGAGTGCCTGGGTAATATGTGACCAGGGCAAACCAGGTTTTCTAACTGTCATTTATCCAGCTCCCAGGTCTTTGCTGCTATGGGTGACGCTAACCACCTGTTTGCATGATTGGCTTGTCAAATCTGTAAGGATTTGAAAAGGGGTAAGTGGGTCAGGCGCAGTGGCTCATGCCTGTAATCCCAGCACTTTGGGAGGCCGAGACGGGCGGATCATGAGGTCAGGAGATCGAGACCATCCTGGCTAACATGGTGAAACCCCGTCTCTACTAAAAATACAAAAAAAAAAAAAAAAAAAAAACAAACCATTAGCCGGGCATGGTGGCAGGTACCTGTAGTCCCAGCTACTCGGGAGGCTGAGGCAGGAGAATGGTGTGAACCCAGGAGGTGGAGCTTGCAGTGAGCCGAGATCAAACCACTGCACTCCAGCCTGGGTGACGAGTGAGACTCCGTCTCAAAAAAAAAAAAAAGAAAAGGGAATAAGTGAATGATGCATGACGGATGAAAGATTTGGGATCCAACAGGCTTCCTGGCTCCACCCCTTATTAGCTGGAAGACCTTTGAAAAATCATTTCTACTCTGAGTCCCGGTCTCCCCACCAGGAAAGTGGGACTACCACTTCCTATAAAAGGCTATTTTGTGGGTCAGCTGGAATTATGACCCCCTTAGCAAAGTGCAGGTAGCACCTCTTTCCCTTCCTGGATTCCCTGGACCCAACTGGGTACCTGGCACAGCGAGACTGGACAAGAACCTAGATGGCACAGGAAGGACTGGGTTTCTGAGGCCTCTGTGTGTCTGATGCATGTAGAATGGTCTGGTTCTTCGGGACACATAGTCCTGAGTCCTGAGAATGCCCAGGGTATCAAATGGTGCTGTGATTGAGCTTTATTAATTAATGAATTCACTCAACAACAATGCATGGGGCATCTGCTCTGTGCTGGACCCTGCAGGAATGCAGGAAATACAGAGATGAAGAAGAAAAGCGGTATTGGGATGCTACCAGATTGCCAAGTGGGAGAAGGATAAATGAAACATTGTGGGCACGTAAAGAAACATTGGTGGCATGAGCACACAACTGCATGACCATTTTCTTAAGTTATGGGGACACTAACGTAGCTCACAAACAGGTAGAGCTGCCTTCTCTGCTCATAGGAAAATATCACTTCTATCAAAAAGCAAGTCACACAAATAACTCAGGTTTCATACTCCAGGCAAATGTGGATTCAGTTCTCAGCTCCTTCAATACCCAACTATGTGACCTGGGGCAAGCCATTCACTCCTTTGAGTCTCAGGTGTCTTAAAACCACATTGAGGATAATACTTAGCTTCTTGGGCCCAGAGGTTTGACAGGGTGGAACAGAGGAGAGGGAAGCTCAGGTTTGTGCTACTGACTCTAATTGCCCTCCAGTATTGGTTCTCCCGTTCTCTCTCAAAAGAACCCCATGATATTTGCTGAGTACTTAGCCACCCTGAATATATTACAGCTTTCCTTGCTGCTACGTTTGGCCAGTCAATGAAGTTCTGACCAATGGAATAGACTTGGGAAAGTTGTATACAATTTCCAGGGAGTGTGCCTCAAGTACGCTCTCACTTATCTCTGCCTTTCCTTCTTCTTGCTTTCTGGAATACAGATTTAATGACTGGAGCTGCAACAAACACCTTGGACCATGAGGTGACCCTGAGAATAACAACACAGGAGGAACCTGGCGCTCTAACACTATGTCACATGCCAACCCTGGACTAGACTACCTCTGACTTATTACATGGAAAAAAAAATATTGCTGATGTTACACTTGCTAAGAGTTTAGAGGAGGGGTGATGATCTCCCATTCTCACAACAGAATTCAATTCTTTCTAACTAATTTTCATTAATATTAGCACAACACGTTCAGGGGGCGAGCATTGTGTGGTAGGCACTACCCTATAGGCACTGCCTGCATTTCCTCCTGACTGAGGGCCCATCTGCCTGACAATGCATTGCCTCCCAGACCTCCCCTGGTTTCCAGTGTTCCTCCAGCGAGATCATGAGCCCTGTGGGATGCTCTCAGAGAACTGAGTTCATTATAGCTAACAATGACTGCTGCCGAGGTCCGGTGGCTGCAAGGTCAGAAATACACGAACACCTTTATAAATGTACAAAGATGAGAACGTTTCCAAAAGCAGGTCCCAAATTTGTATATGGTTCAAGTTCAGCTGGGTGATTCAGCACCAGCAGCCTAAAAAGCTATCCATGTATGCACTCTTCCAGTATGTACACACAGAATGCCTTCTCCAGCCAGGGCACTGTCCTAAACCCTGCAGGCTGGAAGGACAGAGAAGGCCCCATCCCTGAGAAGCAGGAGCTAACATCTGAATGAGGAATTAATGTGTTCACACAAAGCAGTTTATTCATCATTCGGCAAATATTTATTGAACACCTACTATGTGCCAGGAAAAGGGCTAAGCTTAGAGGAAACAGGGAGCAAATGGGTGAGGAAGAAAATTAGAAATTTAACCCAGGGCTGCCAATTGAACAAGAAAACAGCCGTCCTCACCCTCTCAGTCCCAAAGAGGCCAAGCATCCCCCAAAACTCCCTCACTTTGAAGTGCAAATTTTCCTAACAATGAAAAGGGTCACAGAGCTTAACAAATGGACTTGACTTGCTTACTTGTTGATCACAAGAAAGCAGAGGTCACTAGCAATGGGAAAATACCAGCAGTTTCCTTTGTTGTAGGCGAAGGTTGGAATCTAGAATATAAGGCCCTCCACTTCCTAAGCATTAGTCAATGAGCTCAGCTTTACAATGGCATCGTGATGGCCATCAGACATACCTGAGGTGGAATCCTGGTTCAGCCACCACCCAGACGACACAGCTGTGTGACCTGGGGGGATTTAATATTTCTGTAAAAGGGAAAGAATATGCCATCATCCACATTTGGTACTAGCAGGACAAACTGCTATCTGTGGGGAATAAAAGGGGAAGGAGCAGGAAAGGTAGAAAAGAGCTTAGAGAGGCCCCCCATCAGCATGAATCCAGTGAGTCTGCCATCCTCCTGGTCTATGAGGGCCTTGTCTAGTCATCTCTCTCTCTCTCTCTCTCTCTCTCTTTTTAAGTTGCAATAAAATATACATAATATACAAGTGCCTTTCCCTTTCAGGGCCTCAGTCTCCCGACTTAAAAAGCAAACGGGTTGGCTAGGTGGAATCTGCTGCTGTGCCTCTATTCAGAAGAAGCCGGCTGTAACATTCAACTAGAGGATTTCCTGGACTTCTCTCAAGTGTGACTTAGCAGCCTAGTTTTGTATTTGCAGGGCATTTAACAATCTCAGAACAATATCCAAGTAAGCATTTTATCAGGGAAGTTAAAGGAGAGGCGGACAGAGCACACGGAACACCACCAGGACAGACCGGAGCTGGAGCGCAGCCGACCAGTACATTCAGACCCTGAATTCCAGCCTTGCCTGTCCTGGAGCAGCCAATCACACGGCCCTGGCTGCATCCAGAAGTCTCATTAAGTCTGTTTTATGGCTGTTTTTTTTGACAAGTGAGGCCTTTAAAACAGGCTTCCTCATTGTACAGAGGGTGCAGTTCAGTCCAAACATTTGTCTGCAGAAGAAACTAGGTGGACCCAAAAGCCAGGGGGACCCTAATAAACTCTACTCACATTCCGGGGCCAAGGAAAGGGATGCTTCTTCAGACACCCTGTAAGTGGCTCTGCTGAGAATAATAATGCAAAACAAAGAACAGAAGCTCCAATCTCCCAACAACTCCTAGTTATCTATACTTTCTATATCTTTAACCTCGCAAATCTAGTATATTATTATTGTCCTGGTTTTCTGAAAGAAAAACTGTATTTTCCTTCAAATCCCTACAGCTAGACAGGACTAAACCAGTATTCAAATTCTAGTTCATCTGATGTCAAAACCTTAGTTCTCTCTATTCCACCAGCTGCCTGCACTTGGAGTGGATTCCTTAACAGCCCAGCTTTTTAGGAAGAGTCTTTGAGAGTCTAAATTACCACGCTTCTCCCTGGTCCCCCAGAGGAAGACCAGTCTCATCTTGGAATTGTGTGTGGTTTGGGAAGCTGAGTTGGAGTCAGATTCTCCATCCAGGAGGACAGAGCAGCTGCAGGCCCTGCTAGAAGGGAACTCTTGTCGTAGTAGCAATCACGCACCAGATTTGAAAGCCTTGCTGGTCAAGTTTCTCAGGGTCAGGTCTGGTGAGATGGGCCTCCTTGGCCACCCAGAACCCTAGGAGAGTCACAACTACCCACTGTTAAGAGAAGATCAAGGGGGAAAGTCAGACCCGGAGGGCAGAAGGGAGACCAGGCCAATCAAGGCAAATCTACCTCCCACAGCCTCCTGGAGAGAGATTTCTCAAGCTCTCCTGACTGAGTCAACGTCTGTTTTAGGAGGCAAAAGTCAAGCTTCTTGGCTCAGGACACACAAGGCCCTTCTAGGACTGGCCTGTCCTCCCTGGGACAGGCATCTCCCACCTGTTCCTCACCACCTGCCCACAGCCTGCACTTGGCCACAGGGAGAGGTGAGCATCATCTACCTGCTCAGGCTTGCCTGTGGCCACACTGTATATGTTTTTCCTCTCCAGGCCAGTCCCTCCAGGCCAGTCCAACTGTCATCTTCTTGGCAAGGCCTTTCTAAGTCCCCTGGTTCCTCCATCTGCCCAGCACTGTGTGTTCTTAGGCAAACCACTTAGCCATTTGGTAGCTCAGTTCCCACTTTTGTAAATTAGAGATGATAATAGTTATCTTTCTCCTAGGTTTGATGTGAAGATTCTATGAGATGAAATAAGTTAGCACTTAAGCAGGACCTGGCCAGACTCAGTGATTCATACACTTAACCATCATCATCATTCTATCTGGCCTGGATTCCAAAGATCCAGGAGGGAATTTGCTAGCAGGAGCTCCACTTGAATGGCTCAGTACTCAAGCTTCCATGCAGTAAAAGCCTCCTTGGTTGCCCCAACAGAGGGGTTTCCACCCTGCTTGGGCCCCCACTGGTCTGTGTATGTGCCACCTTAAGGCCCTTGGCCCCTGCAGAGCAATGGTCTGTCTACACTGTCTTCTCCCATTATACTGAGATAGGGATCATTTCTGAAACTGAATGCTGGCTGCCTCAACAATGAAAGAAGGCCAGGTGTGGTGACTCATGCCTGTAATCCCAACATTTTAGGAGGCCAGTGCTAGAGGACTGCTCGAGCTCAGGGGTTTAAGATCAGCCTGGGCAACATAGTGAGATTGTTTACAATCTACAACAACAAAAAATTGTAATTAGCCGGGCATGGTGGCACACGCCTGTAGTCCAAGCTCCTCAGAAGGCTGAGGCAGGAAGATCACTGGAGCCCAGGTGGAGGTTGAGGCCGCAGTGAGCAGCTCTCCAAAGGATCCTAGGGATTGGAAGATTGGACATTAGTCAGAACAAACCTTGGAAATTCTTTACTGAATAATTTCTAAACTTCTTATTCCAAGTCAGGACTCAGAAAATGGACTCCAACATTCGAGACCAGCGTGGGCAACATGGTGAAACCCTGCCTCTACTAAAAGTACAAAAATTATCTGGGTATGGTGGAGTGCTACTTGGGGGGAGTAGCTGGGACTTGCCTCTAGCCGGGCACGGTGGCTCACGCCTGTAATCCCAGCACTTTGGGAGGCCAAGACCAGCCACCATGAGATCAGGAGTTCGAGACAAGCCTGACCAACATGATGAAACCCCATCTCTACTAAAAATACAAAAATTAGCCAGGCGTGGTGGTGTGCACCTGTAATCCCAGCTACTCAGGAGGCTGAGGCAGGAGAATTGCTGGAACCCAGGAGGCAGATGCTGCAGTGAGCTAAGATCGCACCACTGCATTCCAGCCTGGGTGACAGACAGAGACTCCATCTCAAAAAAAAAAAAAAAAAGACTCCAACACTGTTTTAGTCTGAGATATGGACTCCCAGGCTACGTGTTATGAGCACTCTCTGAATGTCGAACGCCTTAAGCAATCATCTTAGACTTCCCAGCAATCTTGAAGGTAGTGTTTCTCAAACTGGAATGCACATCAGAATAGCTTAGAAGGCTTGTTGAAACACAGATTGCCGGACTCCACCCTCAGAGTTTCTGATTTAGTAGGTATGGGGTGGTACTCAGGTTTCTGTTACTGCTGGTCCGGGAACCACATACCACACTTTGAGAACCTCTGCTAGAAGGAACTATTCTCCCATTTTACAAATGAAGAAACTGATGCTCAAAAAGATTCAGCAAATTGCCTACAATCATGTGATGTAGAAGACAGTATTATGAGGTAACCCAACAGCATTTCTCAAATCTCTCTCTCTCTTGCTGCTTTCCAGAATAGAAGTTGGAAATGTTCATAATTCTTTTCCAACATTCCTTGCAGCTAGGGATGGCTAGGCAATATTATTCCAATTAATATATCCTTCTTCCTGCCTAATGATGCTGACAGTGTTCTCTTCTCCTACAAGAGCAACATACTAGAGATGTGGAGCAGAAGAGCAAAATGGCCCTGGTCCTCAGTGATTGGCAGTTGACCCAAGGATTCCAACACTACTGAATAACTTATTGTTATGTATGAAAAATAAGCCACTATTGGTTTAAGCCACTGTTAGTCAATCTTTCTGTTACTTATAGCTGATTCATTCCAAATAATACACATAAGTGATCAATATTGGGGCCAGTATTGACACTGAAATCTGTCTAACCTCAGACTTACTCTTTACACAACCCATACTGAGACTGGAAATGGAACTTTTGGCCGTGAAGTACTCAACATTCCCTAAATCTCTTAACTTCCCTCTAATAGTGTTCCTCATATGGAAGCGGCTTGAGTGCTTAATCTCAATCCCAAACAAAAGAATTAGACATGTCTTGAATCTAACCAATATCCTATGACTGACCCAAGCACAAACATGCCTTTAGGTTCTTACTACTCAAAGTGTGGTTCACCCACCAGCAGAATCACCTGGGAGCTGGTTACAAATGCAGAATCTTCAGCCCCATCTCTGTCCCACCAAATCAGAATCTGCATGTTAACTAGTTCCCCGCGGGCTTCATAGGCTCATTAAAGTTTGAGTAGAGTTCTAATTCAATCAATGATTCCCAAGACTGACTGAGCATTAGAATCCCCTGGAAATGTAAAGACAAAATCAAGAGCCCTCGGTCTCACTCCTGACTTACTGAATCAAAACTCTACTTGGGTGGGAACCAGAAACCACGTCCCTCGTTATTTACATTATTTCATTCAGGAACTATCTTGAGAAACTGATTAAAGCTATAGCCCTTCCTTCAGGAAACATATACATGTACATGAATTTTGCTTCTAATTTAAAGGATTCACAGGTCACTGAAGTCCACTCAGAGTCCTCCGAGGACCTCCTAGGACATGCGAACTCCAGAAAAGAAAAGGAGCCCTTTCAACAAGTCTGGGCAGTTACAGAAATGCAGTCAGGATCCTAATGAGAAGAGGCAGCCCAGCCCCTGCCAGCTGGGTAAGCTCTGGTTAGTTCTCACCTGAAGATGGTTTATGTAACCAGCTAGAACCCAAGGTCGCAATTCAATTAGCAGCTTCTGCCACAAGTTTAGCTTTGTGCCTCCTGGGATTTCCATCACCCCGGATTACACAGCTATTCATTTCATTTTCACCAAATTAACCTAATTCGCATAGAGGATGACTTCCTGCTCAACCACTGCCCACAAGGATGCCACAGAGGCAGGTGCCTCATTCAATTAGGAGATTTTGAAAAATACATGCAAAACATGCTTTTCAAAACAAAGTACTCAACAAGCAGGGGCAGAGTATCACCACCTCTCCCAACCAACTGAGCAGACCTAGTCTCCCTCAATCTACATATTTCTACTGCCACACTTATTTCAGCATTATATCTTATAATTGGATATCTGTTCTTTTAAAGGCTACAGGCTTCTGGAGACAAATGAAAGTTTTCATGACCATATTACTCTACCTAGACCAAGTATAGGACCTGCTACAAAGTAGGCACTGAAAAGATGATAGGGTTGGTGGGTGGGTGAATGGATGGATGAATGAGTGGATGGATGGATGGAAGGAAAGATGGATGGATGGATGGATGGGCAGATGGAAAGATGAGGGATTTTGCTCTTTAAATATAGTATAATGAAAAAAATCGGAAGTTCAAGTCTAAGAAATTCAGGTGCAAGTTCTACCATGCACTCAAAAGCTGTGAGGTCTCAGTCAAAGCATTTAACCTCCTTGATGAAATTACTCTCTGTGAAATGGAGGCACTAACAATAATACCTGAATTTCTAAGGTTATCATGACAATTGAATTGGAGAATACATGGGAACGCCATATTTTTCAGCAGGCCTCAGACAAGGACTATGGAAAGAGATGCATTCCAGAATCTGGCAGAGCTGAGCTCCAAGTCCGGCTTCACCACTGTCAGCTGTTTGACCTTGGACAAACATCATAAGCTCTCTGCACTTGCGTTCTCATTTGAGCAATGGAGATGGCAATAACTCCTCCAACAAAGAGGCGCTGAAGGAGGCACTAAAATTACAGAGTGTTTCACTTTGTCCCTTGCCTCCTGTGGCTGGATGGCTTGTGTAAGTTTGTGGAACTTCCAAGAAGAGGTGGTTGAATAAGAAAAACTGTTGTTTCAATAAATCTGATCAAGCTGGGCGGAAAAGCATGAACCACCAACTAGGTCTCTGATTCGAGGCTGGGAGAGAAAAGGGTGTGCTGGGAGAACTCTCACCATGTGGGTCTCACAATCTATCTAACATAAAGCTTTCATAGCCAAGTTTCACAATTTTCCACCACATGAGCAAACTTCATTTGCCTTGATGAGGCAATAACTGTGTGCATTTATTTATATATTTCCCTTTTCCTCCCCTCCCCAGCCTCCTTACTAATCCACTTGGCCTTTTTCTCAGGCCCTGCTTCAATCTTTCTGCTTCATAGCCTCAGAAGCAGTAAAGTTGTATAGGGTTTGGGGGCTCAAGTCCTCAGTTCAGATGCCAGCTGCCACCTCCTGACTGCGTGACCTCGGGAGTCAGTCCACTTCCATGGGCCTTGGTTCCCTCTGCATGAGGGTTGTTCACTCCAGCCTGGGGGTGGGGGCCGCTGTCAGGATCAGTGCGCTGTCACAGATGACATGGCAGGTGCTTGTGGATCATAGTTTCTCTCTTCCACTGTGTGTGTGAAGGGGATCCAGCCAGAAGCTCGAATGCATTTGTTTTGTTTGTTCAGGAATTAAGGAAAGTGAGAAACTCCCAGACCCAAACCAGTCTTGAACTGAAGTCTGGGAATGGGAAAGCCCTTTACTGCAAACACCTATAGAAACATCCTGGTCTTTTACAAGCCTCTGGCGCCTTCCGCCAGGGTTGTGAAACTGATTGAGTTGGAAGGGCCAGCACCTGTGCACTCAGTGGCCCAGTGGCTCTCCATTCCTCTGTGTCTGGCTTTGCCCTGAACCCCCAGGTCAATTCAACCGAAACCATGGGTAAGTCAGAGCTCTAACAGAGGAAGATGAGGGGAGATTTGTGATAGGGCTCTTGTTAAGCCACTGAAACACAGTGTGGCAGGCTGGCTGGCCAGGTGCCCATTCACAATGTGTGAGTGCCCCACGCTCCAGGGCATGTCACACCATGCCCAGCCTCACAAGCACTGGGACCCTGAGAGAGTGTCCAGGGTCGTCTTCTGTCCCATCAGTCCTTCTCAGGATGAAGAGAGGGGGAGGAACTGCTGAGTGGCCCTGGACGGCTTGCCCAGAGCCTGTGTGGTCTGTGATACGGCATGCCAAGCTCTTTTGCAGGCATTTTCATTTTACTGTTCCCTTATGAGGTAGACCCTGTTAGGCCCATTTTACAGATGAAGAAACTGAGGCCCAGGGAGATGTGACGTGTTCGAGTGAGCTTAGCTGGACAATAGCAGTTCTAGTTTTCTAATCTGTATCTGGCTTCCTATCCAATGGCCTCCCCACTCCCCAGGAGCTACCAGACACTCAGTTCCCTGATCTGTAATTTTTCAGTCCTTCTCCAAGTTTTCAGTCTCCTGGGCCCAGCTTAAAGGGCAAATAGAATAAAGAACAAGGCGCCAAGCAACAGAATATGCTTGCTAGCAGGTGATTTGGGGCTTTCCCTCTGCATAGTCATGGGCAGGAACACCCAGTCTTTGCCTATGGTAGCAGTGGCCAGGGCTCCTAGAAGTCATCCCAAAGCAGAAGACAGCACATGAGTAGTCCCCATCAATTCCTGAAATACCTTTAAGTCCCAAAGGTCACTAGTTATCAATGATAGAGTCTCACATCTAGGAAACACCCATCTCATAGCCAGCTTAGGCAAAATGAATGCCTCTCAAAGGCCATCGTACCAGCGGAGAAAAAAAAAAAAAAAAACTGAGCAGATGTGGCCTGGGTCTGTAGCCAAAATCCAATGTTAAAGAACAGGCTGGGGGTGGGAAAAGAAAAGAAATAATTCATCAGTAGAATGATATAGGCAGTCCATGGGTATCACCAGAACTGCATTTTCTCACCATGCAGAGTGGTTGTGTAATTTCCCCCATTTCTCTGTCAATAAGGGGCTAGTGCTATCGGTGAAATAATTTACAACCCAATGTGCTCCACTGTAAATGGGTGCTATGTTTACTGGCTGTAAAAACATCTCTGAACACACTGACCTTCAACAGGTGAACCCTTGAGTTTATAGCACTGAAGAATTGTTTTACTGCCTCAGCACAGGCAACAGGCATGCTGGACACCTGTTGGGGGTGAAGGGTAGGGAATCAAGCCCTCTGGGGTTTCAGGGAAAGGAATCCTAAGAACAAGCTGCCCCCAGTGTGAACCAACCAGATCAAACAAACCTCCAGGTGCCTGGTCAGCATCTGAGTCCATGGTAAGCATCTGAATCTTGGATGAACCCACTAAGCAAGTCCAGGCTAGGGACTGAGGCCTGCAGAGCACTTCTGGAACTGGAGAACCCTATGGAAGGCCAGCAGGATGGAGTCCAAGGCAGGTCCTGGGGGAACTCCAAGCACTGAGCTGGGGGAACCTAAATAAATTAGTCAATATGAGGGACAGGAGCAAGAGAAAGACTGAAGATAGGAATTCCAGCCAAAGGCCCAATGTTGAACAAATCTAGAACCGAGGCAAAGCAAGTTTTCTGCAAATAACTCATGAACCAAAGAAGGAGAGCCTCTGCCTTTAATGACAGCCACCAAAAGGTACGTGGGCAAATGGAGCAGACAGAAAAGGATAGGACTAGGGGGAATAAAAATGTTATTCTGGCCAGGAGCAGTGGCTTGCGCCTGTAATCCCAGCACTCTGGGAGGTCAAGGTGGGCAGATCACCTGAGGTCAGGAGTTCGAGACCAGCCTGGCCAATATGGCAAAACCCCATCTCTCCTAAAACTACAAAAATTAGCCAGGGGTGGTGGTGCATGGCTGTAATCCCAGCTAATCCTGAGGCAGGAGAATCGTTTGAACCAGGGAGGCAGAGTTTGCAGTGAGCCGAGATCACGCCACTGCACTTCAGCCTGGGCAACCTAGCGAGACTCTGTCTCAAAAAAAAAAAAAAAAAAAAAAATTCTTTCTTTCTCACCTTTCAGCTTGCTCTGGGAAGGTTTTTGTTTTTCTCATCCATGCCTTAGTATGGAGATTTCAGAGAGGCCCCTACAGGGAGCACACTTCCCCAAAAGCCAATGACCAAAATAGCCACAAGGATACATGTGCCAGCCTCAGCCAGGCATATATTCTTTGAGTCTTCACCAGAAAGCTAAAGTGGCATCTGACAAAACCTCTAGAGTGTTCTGAACTACGTTATCAGGCCCACATCCTGAAGACAGACAGAAGGGTATAAAAGAATAAAGACTGATGAAAGGCACGCTTGGAGGGTCCTGAGCCCTTGCAGGCAGTGATGAAATCGAGGGCTGCGTGCAGTTTGTTCACATGAAGAGCCCTGGAAGAAGGCTTCACACTCAGCAAGCGCCCTGGCCAAATGAGGAAGAGCCGAGCAGGCTGGCCTGAGGTTGCTCCATACCCTGGGCCTCTGGGGAGAAATCAGAGGAAGCAAACCATTGTGTCCGCACTAAATGAGAAACCTAGTGATTCTCATTCCTGGTGTTTTTAATTCTGTGCCTTTGAAGATCATCTTAATTTTTTAATTAAAAAAAAAAAAAAATTACAGTTGATGACCTGCCAGTTCTTCACACACACAATTATCATTGAAAGCCAGGGGTCACCACCTTTTTGCAAATAAACAGGCAGAATAATCTGGAGACGACCTCATGGCCAGGTAAGGTGGCTCATGCCTGTAATTCCAGCACTTTAGGAGGCTGAGGCAGGCAGAACACATAAGGCCAGGAGTTCCAGACCAGCCTGACCAAGATGGCAAAACCCTGTCTCTGCTAAAAATGCAAAAATTAGCCACATGTGGTAGCTCATGCCTATAATCCCAGCACTTTTGGAGGCCGAGGTGGATGGATCACTTGAGGCCAGGAGCTTGAGACGAGCCTGGGCAACATGGTAAGACCCCATCTCTACTAAAAATACAAAAATTAGCAGGGCATGGTGGCACATGCCCACCACCCCAGTTACTCCGGAGGCTGAGGCATGAGAATCGCTTGAACCCAGGAGGTAGAAGTTAGCCAAGATCATGTTACTGAACTCCAGCCTAGACAACAGAGTGAAACTCTGTCTCGGAAAAAAAAAAAAAAGCCGGGCGCGCTGGCTCATGCCTGTAATCCCAGCACTTTGGGAGGCCGAGGCAGGCGGATCACGAGGTCAGGAAATCAAGACCATCCTGGCTAACATGGTGAAATCCCGTCTCTACTAAAAATACAAAAAATTAGCCGGGCGTGGTGGTGCGTGCCTGTAGTCCCAGCTACTCGGAGGCTGAGGCAGGAGAATGGCGTGAACCCAGGAGGCGGAGCTTGCAGTGAGCTGAGATGGTGCCACTGCACTCCAGCCTGGGTGACAAAGCAAGACTCCGTCTCAAAAAAAAAAAAAAAAAAAAAAAAAGACAACAGATTGCTGGGGTTGGAGAGGGGTCCTTCATTCCTGACTCTGCTCTCCCTACTGCACACATGCACAGGCGCGAACACATACGCGCACACACACACACACACACACACAAACACACCCCTACAACTCCCCAGACAAGACTTGCTCACCACCATAACACAGCACCTAGTACTGGGGCAGCAATAGTGCAGCCACTCAGTGAATATTTGGCAAATAAACTGATTAATATATAAGGATATAAGAGAGCTAGAAACCAGACATGCAAGGAAGGCAGAGGGGAAAGGGCGCAAAGTGGGGGTGGCTTGGGATCCCACCCCCAGACGGTTCCGCCATCTATTGGCAATAACAAGCCCTAGCATAACACCCTTCAGATTATAAAACCCAGACACACCTCACATCACTTTTGATTCCCACCACTCCCCCTACTCCCAGGAGGTAAGGATCTTCGTGCTGATGCTAGGAAAAAACCTGAAGCACAGGAAAGGTCTACTGGCTTGTTCAAGGTAGGAAAAAAAACAAAACTCGGAACTAAAACTTCTGAAGTCAAAGCTTGAGCCCTGGGCCGGGTGCAGTGGTTCACACCTGTAATCCCAGCACTTTGGGAGGCCAAAGTGGGCAGATCGCCTGAGGCCAGGCGTTCAAGACCAGCCTGGGCAGCATGATGAAACCCCATCTCTACTAAAATTACAAAAATTAGCTACTTGGGAGGTTGAGGCAGGAGAATCGCTTGAATCTGGAAGTGCAGTTACAGTGAGCAGCGATCGTGCCAGTGCACTCCAGCCTGGGCGACAGAGCAAGACTCCGTCTGTGATGGTTAATGCTGAGTGTCAACTTGATTGAACTGAAGGATGCAAAGTATTGGTCCTGGGTGTGTCCGTGAGGGTGTTGCCAAAGGAGATTAACATTTGAGTCAGTGGGCTGGGGAAGGCAGACCCACCCTTAATCTGATGGGCATAATCCAATCAGCTGCCAGTGAATCTAAAGCAGGCAGAAAAATGTGAAAAGGTGAGACTGACTAGCCTACATCTTTCTCCCTTCTGAATGCTTCCTGCCCTCAAACATTGGACTCCAAGTTCTTCAGTTTTGAGACTCAGACTGGCACTCCTTCTCCTCAAGTTTGCAGACAGCCTGCTGTGGGAACTTGTGATCATGTAAGTTAATGCTTAATAAACTCCATATTTTATATATATATATATATTCTGTCCCTCTAGGAAACCCTGACTCAATAACAACAATAAAGCTTAAGCTCTGGTGGCTCCTGGTCTCTGAATTTGGGATCCTGGTCTAAATCTATGCTATTTAATCCAGTGACTTCATCACAATCCAGGAAGACCAAAGACACTAATGTCCATCCATTCATTCCTTTACTCTATACATATTTACTCTAAACATAGCACCTGTTATGTTCCAGGTGTCTGAGGAGCTAGAGAAACCACAAGGAACAGGACAGGCACAGTTTCTATCCTCTCCAAGCTTATATACTTATACTGGTGGTAGAGACAGAGACCAAAGGGGCAAACAAAGAGACAGACAAGGTGATGGAACAGAAATTAATTGGGGATCATGAGCAGTGGTGTATGCCTGCAGTCACAGCTACTCAGGAGGATGGGGTGGGAGGATCATTTGAGCCCAGGAGTTCAAGACCATCCTGGCCAATAAAAAGATCCTGTTTCTTAGAAAAAGAAATGAATTGAAGTAGTCCCACCTGAATGGACAGCCAGGGAAAGACAGCCAAGGAAGCTTCTGAGAAAAAGTCATTTGAGCTAAGAGCTGAAGGGTCATTCCAAGAGCGATCCGAGCAGAGAGAAGGTACATGTGCCAAGTGTCGGAGACAGATAGGAGTTCAGGGGTCCCAGGATGAGAAAGGAAGCCAGTGTGGCTACATGTAATGAGTGAGAGAGGTGAATCTCTCTGTAGATATGGAGGTAAATGTAAGTGGAGATGGAGACAGAGGTGGAGACGACGGTGGAGATCATCTTGCATTTGCCTGCCCTGCATTCCACCCGTTCTTCTGGCAGTAGAATGCTATTTTCCTTTCAGTAATTACCCTTCCACTACCCTCATCCTATGAGGTTTGGATGGTATTGACTTCCCTCTGCAGAACCAGAAATCCATGCTTGGCTAATTGATTACTGCCTCCCCCCGCCTCTCCATCATCCCAACTAATTCACCAACTCACTCCCAGCATGTTGCTCAACCAGGCCAATAAACAAGACTTCAGCCAGAACTGTTGGTAAAGATGCAAACTGAGCTACTAGTGCCCATCTTACAACAGGGGGACAGCATGCCTGAGAGTAACTCCCAGAGGCAAGCAGAGCTGAGAAAGTCCTGAGCTATTGTTTGACCCTTTGGATCCAGAGGTACCCGGACTTTTCAGCTATATAAGCCATTAAATGCGTTTTTTAAAATTATTTTTTGAGACAGGGTTATGATGGGGTTTCTCAAACTTGCAGCTCATGCATGATCCACACTTACACAGTTATGCTGGCTGCTGAGTGGCAAATTGATTGAAGACAAAAGTGAAAACAGAGAAATGCATCAGGAGGCCACACAGGAGTCAGGAGAGAAGAATTAAAGAATTTCACTAGACAGAATCCAGATTTTTGGAGCAAGCGATTACACTGAAACGTGTGGTTGTCTGTATACTATACACTGCTCACAGATCAAGCCCACTCCATATGTTCAGGTGCCCATTTTGCACGTGAGCGCTCTCTCTCGGGGGATCACTCTGAATGGCCATTCATTCATGAGAATGATCAGATCATTCTCATTCTCTGATCTCAGCTCAAATGACCCTTTCTCAGAGTGGCTGCCAGGAAAGCTATCCAAGCGGATTCCTCCAGTTATTTTCTATCCCATCACTTTATCTTTTCACAGCACTATCACAAGGCATAATTATTTTGTTTTTGTTTTTGTGCATATTTTTGTTTTTGAGACAGGGTCTCGCTCTGTTGCCTAGGCTGGAGTGCAGTGGCACGAACATGGTTCACTGCAGCCTCGACCTCCTGGACTCAAGCAGTCCTCCCACCTCAGCCTCCCGAGTAGGTGGGACCACAGGTATTCACCACCATGCCCAGCTAATTTTTAAATCTTCTGTAGAGACAGGATCTCACTATGTTGCCCAGGCTGGTCTTGAACTCCTGGGCTTAAGTGATCCTCTTGCCTCAGCCTCCCAAAGTGCTGGGATTACAGGTGTAAGCCACTGCACCAGGCCCATAATTATTTTGTTTGTTTATTTGCTTATCCCTTTGGTCTCCTTCTCCCCCAGAGCAATGTAAGCTTGAGGAGAACTGGGGTCATGTTTCTCCCATTCATAGTTGTGCCTCCAGCTACTGAACATAGCCTGGAGCAACCAGGTGCTCAACTAATACATGTTGACTACATTTTAACTTAACTCCTCTCCTGACAATTTATATTGAGAAGTCAACTCAGAAGAAGTTTTCAAAATAATATAGACACAGATAGTCACCATAATCTAAAACGTTCAAAAAATAGCCATCTTTAAGTAAGTGAATAATGGCATATCCACAAGGTAGATACTACAGCCAGAGAAAATTATAAAGTATTAGAAAAATGTCCCAAAATAGGCTGGGTGCGGTGGCTCATGCCTGTAATCCCAGCACTTTGGGAGGCCAAGGTGGGCGGATCACAAGTTCAGGAGTTCAAGACCAGCCTGGTCAACATAGTGAAACTCCCTTCTCTCCTAAAAATATAAAATATTAGCTGGGCGTGGTGGCGGGTGCCTGTAATTCCAGCTACCCAGGAGGCTGAGGCAGGAGAATCACTTGAATTTGGGAGGCGGATGTTGCAGTGAGCCAAGATTGCACCATTGCACTCCAACCTGGGCAACAAAAGTGAAACTCCGTCTCAGAAAAAATAAATAAACAAATAAAAAGAAAAAGAAAAATGTGCTAATATAGAATATAAAATAATGTTAACTACTAAAGGAAGGATATAACATTATACAGATTGTACCTATATTTAAAAACGAACATATACCTGTAATCAAAATCTAAACCCATATGGAGCACTACAGGAGGGGAGGATGTAAAAACAAACAGGTGATGTGGAAGTCATATAGATCGAGGGTTATTTCATTAGTGCTTTTTATTTCCTTACAAGTTGATTTTACAATAAACAGGCAACGTGGAGTTATGCAAAATGACCAGATTCAGAACGAAAGGCTGCAGAATGTTTGGGTTATAGGAATCATGCCAACTTCCTAGAGCTGTTGTAAAGTTACAGTGGGATCCTGGATTCAGAGGTACACAGCTCAGACCCAGGATAAATGTTTGATCCATAAATTTAATAATGATAATGACAATTACAAGAAAAGCATAATGCTAATCATCATTACATTATAAGGATAAGGGAATGGGTTCCACCACTACCTGTGTGACCTCGGGGGAAAACACTTAATGACTCCAAGCCTCAGTTTTCCCATATGTAAAAACAGATAATGTAAAAAAAGATAATGATGGTATCTATCTTATATAATTCTTACAAAGCTTCTTTGAACATTGTAAGCACTCAAACAATATCATCATCAAGCAGTAAGAATTGAGAGCAACAAAACTTTCATCAGGCCTCATATTATTCTGTGCCTTGATCTGGTTGTTGCTGACTGTGTCTTTATTGTTAACTGTGTGCAAGGAAAAGAGCTTTAACGGGCAAAGAAGTATAGAAAGAAATGAATCACCACTCATGCCTATAATCTCAGCACTTTGGGAGGCCGACGCGGGCGGATAACTTGAGATCAGGAGTTCGAGACCAGCCTGACCAACATGGCGAAACCCTGTGTGTGCAAAAATTAGCCAAGTGCAGTGGCATGTGCCTGTAGTCCCAGCTACTCGGGAAGCTGAGGCAAAGATCGCTTGAACCTGGGAAGCAGAGGTTGCAGTGAGCTGAGATCGCACTACTGCACTCCAGCCTGGGTGTCAGAAAGAGACTCTGTCTCGAAAAAAAGTCAGCAGACCCAGAGAACTCTCTCCCACCCTCTCTTTGCCATGTGAGAGGCTACAACAGAAAGTTGGTAGTCTGCAACCTGGAAGAGGAACCTTGGCAGAACCTGACCATGCTGGCAGCCTGACCTTGGATTTTCAGTCCCCAAAAGTGTGAGAAATCAATCTGTTTTCTAAGCCACTCAGTCTATAGTAATTTGCTATAGCAGCCTGAAATAAGACAGACACTCAGCTCCAGTCACACTGAACTAACTGTTCCCCAAGTCGTCATGACCTCTCATGGCTGGCGAGAAGCCCCATCTCTGTGCTTTCTCAGCCCCTGTGTGTCTCATTATGGGGACACTTAGATACTGAGTTTTCTGGGCTGTCAATCTGTCAGTCTCTGCCCCTAGTTCATGAGTCCCATGAGGACTAGTGTCTGATTCATTTCAATGTCCCTTGTACCTATCGCCGAACCTAGTTCAATAAACCTGGGTTTAATTGAATGGAAATACAATAAACTGTTTATGATGTGGTAGAAGCAATACAAGTGAAACGTACAAAGAAGAGAAGGAGCAATTGTCAAGGGTAGAGCATGGACTCTACACTTACCAGGAATCCTCACTCCGTGTAATCAACCCCAGCTCTGAACTCCAGGGAGGAGTTCAGCTCCTGCCTTCCACCCCTGTGGGGGCCCTCATGATGAATACATACACTTCATACCATCTCACAACCTACCTGGGTTTCCTCACCTGAGCTTGAAGAAAAGAAAAATGAACATGTCTATACTTTGACAAAACTGCCATCCCCCATCCACCAAAAGCCCTCCTCTCTCCTGCCTGGTTCAACTATTCTTTTCGGAGTCTCAACATGCAGGATGAGAAAAAAGGGCCAGGTCCTAACTGGGGCTCTCCTCTGAGAAGCAAAAGCACAAGTTTCAGAGAAATGAAAAAGAAGACCAGGCCGGGTGTGGTGGCTCACACTTGTAATCCCAGCACTTTGGGAGGCTGAGGTGGGCAGATCACCTGAGGTCGGGACCTCAAGACCAGCCTGACCAACATGGAGAAAACCCGTCTCTACTAAAAATATGAAATTAGCTGGGCGTGGTGGTATGTGCCTGTAATCCCAGCTACTCAGGAGGCTGAGGTAGGAGAATCACTTGAACCCAGGAGGCGGAGGTTGTGGTGAGCCAAGATCACGCCACTGCACTTCAGCCTAGGTGACAAGAGCAAAACTCCATATCAAATAAATAAATAAATAAATAATAAAAATAAAAAATAAAAATAAAAACAGACTTATTGCAAGTCACATGTTCATTTCCCTGAAGACATCACAAGCTCAAAGCTTCCCAGGCTCAAAGTCTTCAGTGCTTGATATGCTATCCCTGTCCACCTGCAAAGGCACTGTCCTGAAGATTAGATGTATTTGTTCTCTTCTACAATGCTTTGGATAAGATAAGGACACAAGAGCCAGTCAATGTACATCAGGATCTGCACAGAAGTAATGAGAAGTATCACCACGGTCACTAGGGTGGATCAGAAAGCTGAAAAAATGCCCATTTGAAAACCAATAACCCATAATCGGAGACCCAGATATTTAATATGTGGCTACTTTCTGCCTCAAATGTAAATACTTATTGTGTTTTAGCTATGTAAAGAAAAGCTATGGCTATTATACTTCCCAACGTGATGTTCTTGCTGACCAACGCAATGGACACATTTTTTGAAACCAGGGCCACATATACCTGGGTTTTTTAATGACAATAGAAACAAGTCTCTCCTTCCCTGGCACATCTCAGATGAATTAAAAATCTTGAAGTGGGCCAGGCACAGTAGCTCACGCCTGTAATCCCAGCACTTTGGGAGGCCAAAGCAGATGGATCACCTGAGGTCAGGAGTTCGAGACCAGCCTGCCCAAAATGACGAAACCCCATCTCTACTAAAGATACAAAAAATTAGCTGGGCGTGGTGGTGGGTGCCTGTAATCCTAGCTACTTGGGAGGCTGAGGCAGGAGAATCGCTTGAACCCAAGAGGCAGAGGTTGCAGTGACCCCCGATTGCGCCACTGCTCTCCAACCTAGGCAACAGAGTGAGACTGTCTAAAAAAAAAAAAAAAAAAAAAAAAAAATTCTGAAGGGACACGTAAATGGTTTCCAAGACACTGAGAATCCTGTAAGAGAGTTTAGCTGGCAGAACCACCAAAGTGTTTGTCAATTAGATCATGATGTCCCCAAGGCAAGACCCCTTCTCCAATGTATTCCCAGTGCCAGGCACAGTGGTTGGCACATGAGAAGCACTCAACAGGTTCAAATAAACAAATGAATGAAGGGTGGAATGGACTGGATTATTTCAAACATGATCTCTCAGATTCACTATGAAAACTTAAAGCAAAATTTAGAAAGCATATACTTTCCTACGTCCCTAACCCCAGTGTTAACCCTGAACCTATTGGCCAAGCACTCACAGTTGGAACATATATCAATTAAGGTGTTTTCAAGAGCGAAGAATAAACCACTCAACTTAAAGTGACTTAAAGAATTAGGAAATTTAGGCCAGGCATGGTGGCTCGTACTCGCAATCCCAGCACCTTGGGAGGCTGAGGTGGGGAATCACTAGAGTACAGAAGTTTGAGACAGCCTGAGCAACACTGCAAGACCCCAGCTCTACACACACACACATACACACACACACACACACACACACACACACAAAGTGTTTTTGCTTGTTTTTTGTTTTTTTTTAATTAGCTGGGTGTGGTGGCTTGGGTCTGTAGTCCTGGCAACTCAGGAAGCTAAGGAGGGAGGATCACTTGAGCCTAGGAGTTGGAGGCTGCAGTGAACTATGATTGCACCACTGCACTCTAGCCTGGGTGACAGAGTGAGATCCTGTCTCTAGAAAGAAAGAAAGAAAAAGAAAGAAGAAAGAAGAAGAAGAATTACTAGGAAATTTATTACCTCAAATAGAACAACTACAGGGGTTTCAGGTGAGTTACAGAAGAGGCCACACACAAACACACACCTACACATCCTTACCCTTTAGAGTAAGACCCCATTTTAATTATCCAAAGGTAGAGAATATTATTGAATTCAGAATAACATGTCAGTCAGGCAGGTGCAGATCACAGCACACATCTTATTGAGGCTTCTAATGAGATTCAAAGGGCTATGTCACTGCTCTTTCTTACTCATTGCTCATGTCACTAGAATAGAATTTACTCTAACATCTATGGCTTCTATTCAAGGGAATGTTTAAACACAACATGAATGAGTCCATTTCCTCAACTGCAGAAAGAAAGCAGAGTCCATGCCCAGGAATTCTCAAACACCACTCTGCCTTCAGCATTGCACAGTACCGGCAAACCCATTTCCGCACATTTTATTTGAGGATTTTGATGCAGAAGGCTAGCACAATGATTACAAGTTCATTTTGTCCAATTTAAACGCCATAAAGGCCAGAGGTAGGGTGACTTCAGAGTTGGTTCAATATCTTCTTCTAGGATCCATGTTTTTTCCATGTCTCAACATACCAACTTTGTTCTCAGACTGGCTCCCCTCATGGTCACAAGAGGACTGCCGTAGTTCTAGACATCACATCTGGACAGAAAAACATCCAGAGGCAGAAGAAGACTGAATCTTCCAGTTGTAAGAGTAGAAGAAACCTTTTCCAGGTACCTCCCATCAGCTCCCTGCTTTAATTTTTTTTGTTTTTTGTTTTGTTTTGTTTTTTTTGTTCTTGTTTTGGTTTATTTGTTCGTTTGTTTTTTTTGTTTTGAGACAGAGTTTCACCCTGTCACCAGGCTGGAGTACAGTGGCACGATCTCAGCTCACTGCAACCTCCACCTCCCAGGTTCAAGCGGTTCTCCTGCCTCAGCCTCCTGAGTAACTGGGATTACAGGTGCATGCCACCACGCCCAGCTAATTTTTGTATTTTAAGTAAAGACAGGGTTTCACCATGTTGGTCAGGCTGATCTTGAACTCCTGACCTTGTGATCTGCCCTCCCAAAGTGCTGGGATTACAGGTGTGAACCACCGTACCTGGCCTTTTTTTTTTTTTTTTAAATTAGCCAGGTGTGGTGGCGTGTGCCTGTAGTCTCAGCAACTCAGGAGGCTGAGGAGGGAGGATCACTTGAGACTAGGAGTTTGACTTTAAGTCTCAGGCCATACTGAGAGACACACCCACCCCAAAATTCATTACTGATAAGGGAACATGGGATTGCAGTTACTGGTTAAAGTAATCAAGATTCACCCCTGAGCTGGAGACACAGACACCTTCCATGACTAAACTAGGGCTCTGTCAGCTGGGAAGAATGTCCTAAGCAAAGGACAGGCACCTAACAGCATCTGTGCCAAATAGCCCACGCCCCATCAGCAGGGACATTTTGGGACTCTGTGACTGTGTGGGCTCCAGGGGTCCCTTGAGGCAGAGAGACTATTAAAGGGGAGGGATTCAGCACTTAGGTCACCTACAGTGTTTGATTCTGGCTCCTCTTGGGGCGTCAGCAAAGTATGGGGGCTATGCTGGCATCACGATCTATGATGCTGCTGCCACCATGGTTTATTAGCCTGCCTGTGCCACTTCCTGAGCCTCCAAATCACACAGAATATAAGATAGAAAAAAAATGTCATCAGAGTACAAGAGCAAAGCGAGCTGCTTTACTGGGAACCTACCAGACACAAGACATGGTTTTTCACATTAGATCATGTAATTCTCACAATAGCCACCAGCTAGGTATTATCAGCACTCTGTTAATAGAAAAGAGGGTAGTAGCTCAAGCCTGTGATCCCAGCACTTTGGGAGGCCTAGCTGGGTTGATTACTTGAGCTCAGGAGTTGGAGACCAGCCTGAGCAACAAAGTGAGACCCTGTCTCTAAAAAATTTTTTAAATTACCCAGGTGTGGTGGTGAACATCTGTAGTCCCAGCTGCTCAGGAGGCTGAGGTAGGAGGATGGCTTGAGCCCAGGAGATGGAGGTTGCAGTGAGCCGAGATCACACGACTGCATTCCAGCCTGGGTGACAGAATCAGACCCTGTCTCAAAAAAAAATAAATTAATTAAATTAAATTAATACAGAAATTGAGGGACAATCAGTTTGTCCAACATCTCATTGCTAGAAAATGTCAGAGCCAAAATTCTAGCTCCAACCCTGACTCTGAAACCTGCAGCCTTTGCATGCAGACATACTGTGTTCCAGTGCAGAACAGAACGCCAAGTCACAAGCAAAGAGAAAGGGACATGCCAGAAAACATTGTCAGCCTAACCAGAGAAGACAAAGAAAGAGTTACAAACATTCAGGAAACATGAGATCGGCGTTACATTATGACCCCATAAACATGGTTCACATATGCTACATATAAAGCGCACCCTCAGTCCCAAAGCCCTATCCCGTAGGTTGCCTTGATTTGATTTCTTAAGACTACTAAGGCAGTGTCACTCAAAGTCTGGTCCATAGACTGATGCTGGTCTGTGAACTACTCATTTCTAGATCACAATAATAAATACAGAATTGAAAGCAACCAGTTAGAAACCTTTCTTTTCTCTCTCTCTCTCTCTCTCTTTTTTTTTTTTTTTTTTTTTTTTTTTTTTTTTTTTTTTTGAAACGGAGTCTTGCTCTGCCGCCCAGGTTGGAGTGCAGTGGTGCGATCTTGGCTCACTGCAAGCTCCGCCTGCCGGGTTCACGCCATTCTCCCACTCAGCCTCCCAAGTAGCTGGGACTACAGGCACCCGCCACTGTGCCTGGCTAATTTTTTGTATTTTTAGTAGAGACGGGGTTTCACCATTCACGGGATAGTCTCAATCTCCTGACCTTGTGATCCACCCACCTCAGCCTCCCAAAGTGCTGGGATTACAGGCGTGAGCCACTGTGCCTGGCCAGAAACCTTTCTAATGTTTTAACATTGCCATAACATTCAAGCACGTGACTAGCAGACTTATCTTCTGAAACGGGGTCTAGACCAGTCTGGGTGTTGTTGAACTCAGGTTGCATATGGCCCAAGCTGCATGCTTGTATTGGTTCATCATGGATTGAAAAATAAAAAATTAAGATAAATAGGCCGGGTGTAGTGGCTCAAGCTTGTAATCCCAGCACTTTGGGAGACCCAGGCAGGCGGATCACTTTAGGTCAGCAGTTTGAGACCAGCCTGGCCAACATGGTGAAACCCCATCTCTAGTAAAAATATAAAAATTGGCCAGGTGTGGTGGCATGCACCTGTCGTCCCAGCTACTTGGGAGGCTGAGGGAGGAGAATCAGTTGAACCCAGGAGGTGGAGGCTGCAGTGAGCCAAGATCACACCACTGCACTACAGCCTGGGCGACAGAGCAAGACCCTGTCTCAAAAAAAAAAAAAAAAAAAAAAAAAGATAAATAAATGAATTAAAAAAAAAAAAAAAAAAAACCCTGGTGGTTCCCCAGAGAAAGTTGGAAAAGCACCACCCTAGAATTCAGCTGGGTAAATATAATTACCCTCATTTACAAGTAAAGAAAATGAGATTCAAGGAGACTGAGTCACTTTTCCAAGGTCAACACCCCTGGGAAGAGGCAGGACAGGAAAACACTCCAGTTCAATGACAAATGAGAACTATGAAATCTCCCAACTCCTGATAACAAAAACTGCTGGCAAGAGAGTCCTGTAAAAAGGTGGAGGCTTGTTTTAAAAAAAAAAAAAAAAAAAAAAAAAAAAAAAAGCATTTCCCTCAGCTTTGCCATTGCCAAAAGTTCAGCCAAGATAAAATGCCTCTGATGAGAACTACCTATAAAGTGAGGCCAGGAATAAAAGGGAAATGGATGGGCTTATTCCTGGCAAAGGCCAGTCTTGTGCATCCTGATTTACTAGTGTTACTCGTAGAACTTACTTGTTGTTACTGCAATTTCACCATAAATTACGAAGATGAAGGTGTCTTCTCAAAGCCCTCCCACTCTGGCTCCAGATTTTACCAGCCCCATCGCTGACTCTAGGCCCAGCCAAACTAAACCTCTCACCCCCTCAGAGCTAAAGTTGGTTATTTTAGAATGTTCCACTATCACCTCTTCTTACCCAACTAGAAAAGCCCTGCTTTCCATGAAAACATTTTTGGAATATTGTTACAGCTAAGACCCTGGGTTTCAAGAACCAAGGCTCATTTAAGCTCATTTTTAAAGCGGGGGATGTATGTGGAGCTGATCAGTGGTCTCATGCAGACATTCCAGGACAGGAAGGGAATTAGAGGGCCACAGTGGGGACTAAGAAACATTGTCAACCCCCGGCAGCTCCTGTTTTCTCTGTTTCTGAAGTCACTGGACTCTCCAGCCCTCGCTACATCTCTGCTTTCTCCCTAGGCATCTCCGGTTTCCTTGTTGCTTTAGTATCCCTACACCTTCACTGGTACACAATCATCGTGGCTTCCCAATTCTACCTTGTATGTTTGCAAATGCAGCACCAGCACCAACTAGATCCATCCCTCTGTTCCCAAGTCTAATTTCCCGAAAAAGGAATCTGATTGGCTGAGCTCATCTTTTCAAGTCAGGCCACTAATCAGTGATCTCCAGCCTACCTAAGAATCAGCTTACTTGGGGCCTGAGGTCAATCTCTGGTCTCAACAGCTATTGTCAGGAAAGGCCAGGTATGTGATATGGAGAATGTCTGTTTAAATGCAGGAGACTGGAAGCACGGGGGTCTACACCACTGATACGGTCTTTAAAGGAATTAAAGAGAAAAATAAACTCCAATTTGTGCTTCAGTTCCCAACTCTAGTAACACTTTCTCTGGGAGGTCATCCATGATTTATTCAGGTTAGTTTTTGTTTCTGTTTTCTTTTTTTGAGAGAGTCTTTCTCTGTCACCCAGGCTAGAGTACAGTGGCACAATCTTGGCTCACTGCAACCTCTGCCTCCCAGGTTCCAGCGATTCTCCTGCCTCAGCCTTCAAAGTAGCTGGAACTACAGACAGGCGCCACCATGTCCAGCTAATTTTTTTGTGTGTATATATAGATATATAAACACATACACATATACTTTTTTTTTTTTTTTTTTTTTGAGACGGAGTCTTGCTCTGTCACCCAGGCTGGAGTGCAGTGGCACGATCTCCGCTCACTGCAAGCTCCGCCGCCTCCCAGGTTCACGCCATTCTCCTGCCTCAGCCTCCCTAGAAGCTGGGACTACAGGTGCCTGCCACCACGCCCAGCTAATTTTTTTGTATTTTTAGTAGAGACGGGGTTTCACCGTATTCGCCAGGATGGTCTCAATCTCCTGACCTCGTGATCCGCCCGCCTCGGCCTTCTAAAGTGCTGGGATTACAGGCGTGAGCCAAGGCGCCCGGCTTTTTTTTGTATTTTTAGTAGAGATGGGGTTTCGCCATATTGGCCAGGCTGGTCTCAAACTCCTGACCTCAAGTGATCCACCTGCCTCGGCCTCCTAAAGTGCTGGTATCACAGATGTGAGCCACTGCGACCGGCCTATCTTCAGGTTGATTTTTGTTCCTTGTATTCTTGCAACACAGTGTGAATCCCTCTCTAGGAGCTCTCGTCATGTTAACTGGAAACTGCTTGCTTGCATCTCTTCTTTCCCCACTAGATTATGAGGGCTTTGAAGACCTGGACCACACCACAACCACCTTTGAATCCACAGCGTGGAGCTTGGTGTTGAACATAGAAGGAGCACAGGAAATGAGCATGAAATGAATGACTGAATTTATAACCGGTGAAGTCATCACCTCAATGAAAGGCTGAAGACTGAATTATGCTAAAAAAACAAATGTAAGTCCCACTGCATCCACTCCAGATCAACTAAGGAGAATGACAGGGGTAGAGTGGGTGGGAGGGAAGGGGCAATGGAGAGGTAGGAAGATTCTTTACAAGAACAAGTAAAGTGAAAGGAAAATCGCCCCAAAAGGAAGAGACAAAGAAGTAGTTGAACTGCTGGCTTTGTGGCAGCATCTTTTACTTCAAGATGTTTCTTTAGGTATTTCTGGATTCCTTGGTCTAGCAGGGGAATGAAAGATTAAAGCTTGGATTCATCTTCCACATCTGTAAAATGGAAATAGGTCCAGCTGCTTGGCTGGGTGACTGGAAGAATCAAAATGAGATAAGAGATGAAGAGTGTCCCGCAGAGCACCTGGGGGCAGGTAAAAAAAAGGCTCAAGCACTGTGGGTCACAGTGGAGAGTTTCAGAACTGCCCAGAACCTACCAAGCAATCTCACAATGGCAGGAGGAAGTATGTGCTGGGACTGGCACAGGGAAGCACTGAATCTTTATTAAATTACCCTTCCCCTGGGGTTTAGAGCAAGAGGCAGCAGGGCTGTTCCTGCCTCACTGATGGCAAGAGGCCTGCGCAGGCCAATAACAAGGTTACAGTGTTAATCATTAAAATGCTGTGCCTCTTTTAGTCTGGGGGCAAGCCATTTTGATCTTTGTTCTCCCTCTATAAAGAGGAAAGATGAGGTGCTACTGTAAGTGGTGACTCCAAGTCAAGAGGCTAGCATGCCTGCCAGGCCACACGGATGGGAAGGCTTCAGATTCCCCCAGCCCCAGCATTTTTGCAGATGTCCTTGGAGGGTAAATCCCGAGTAGACGCAGTTGGAATAGGAGGCAAGGCAGATTAGCTCCTCCCAGAAGGCCAGGCTGTGCCCATTCAAATGAGAGGCTTCTATCATTGACTGTCAAAAGAGAGTTAAGAAGCAAGGTGGTAGGCTGGGCACGGTGACTTATACCTGTAATCCCAGCACTTTGAGAGGAGGAGGCGGGCCGATCACCTAAGGTTAGGAGTTTGAGGCCAGCCTGACCAACATGGCAAAACCCCGACTCTACTAAAAAATACAAAAATTAGCTGGGTATGGTGGTACACACCTGTAATCCCAGCTATTCGGAAGGGTGAGGCAGGAGAAACACTGGAACCCAGGAGGCGGAGGTTGCAGTGAGCCGAGATCATGCCACTGCACTCCAGTCTGGGCAACAGAGCAAGAATCTGTCTCAATAAATAAATAAATAAATAAATAAATAAATAAATAAATGAAGCAAGATGAAGGGATATACCCAAGAGAAATGCAAACACATGTCCACACAAACACGTGTATGCGAATGTTCATAGTAGCATTATCCACAATAGCTGAAAAATGGAAAGAACCCACATCCCCACCAACTGATGGGCATATGACAGGATTCCATTTATATGAAATGTCCAGAACAGGCAAATCCATACAGACAGAAAGTAGATCAAGTTTGCCAGGGACTGGGGGCGAAGGTGAATAAGGAATGACTGCTAGTGAATGCAAGGTTTCCTTTTGGGGTGATGAAAATGTACAACTTTGTGAACATACTAAAAAAAATTCAATTATATACTGTTAGGTAAATTGTGTGGTCAGTGAATTATATCCCTTTTTTTTTTTTTTTTTTTTTTTTTTTTTTTTTTTTTTTGGAGACAGAGTTTTGCTCTTGTTGCCCAGGCTGGCGTGCAATGGCCCAATCTCGGTTCACCGCAATCTCCGCCTCCTGGGTTTAAGCAATTCTCCTGCCTCAGCCTCTCGAGTAGCTGGGATTACAGGCATGCGCCACCATGCCCAGCTAATTTTGTAATTTTAGTAGACATGGGGTTCCACTATGTTGTCCAGGCTGGTCTCAAACTCACAACCTCAGGTAATCCATCCACCTCGGCCTTCCAAAGTGCTGGGATTATAGGCGTGAGCCACCACACCCGGCCAATCAATTATATCTTTAATAAAACTGGACTCTGGGTCAGATTCTTTGCTCTTATTTATTTATTTATTTATTTTGAGATGGAGCCTCGTTCTGTCACCCAGGCTGGAGTGCAGTGGCATGATCTCAGCTCATTGCAGCCTCCACCTCCCAGGTTCAGGCGATTCTCCTGCCTCAGCCTCCTGAGTAGCTGGGACTACAGGTGCACCACCACACCCGGCTAATTTTTGTATTTTTAGTAGAGATGGGGTTTCACCATATTGGTCAGGCCGGTCTCAAACTCCTCACCTCATGATCTGCCCACCTCGGCCTCCCAAAGTGCCAGGATTACAGGTGTGAGCCACTCTGCCAGGCTGCTCTTATTTTTTTTAATTAAGGAAATATTAAATACTTACTAAGGGTCAAGGATTGTTCTAGGTGCTGGGGACACAGGATGAACAAGACTGATAATACCTTGCTGTCTTGTCATTTACATTTCACTGTGGAAATCTGCCCGCCACGCACCCCCCAAGCTTAAAGGCAAATAAATAATTGCATGTGTGGTGAAACTGTGAGGCAAATGTGGAGCTTAAAGAAAGAATTTTTTAGAATGTAGCAGTATGCCCAGAATGGGAGAAATTCCAGGCAGAGACCAGCATGTGCTCGGGGCATGGGTGGAAAAGGTCTTGGGGTGTTAAAGACACTGAAATCAGACCAGGAGGACTGAAACAGTCACTCCACCACTTCTTTGTGTGTGGCCTTATAGAATGCCCTGTAGCTCCCTGAGTTATTCTATGGGGTAGTGGGGAGACAGTACCTATCCAATCAGGGAAGCACCGGGCTCTGTGCTGGACATAGAGCAGGTACCCAAATATCATTCCTTGCCTTCTCCATCCATCCCCTCCTGACATGCTGGCTGCAGTCTATTCCTCCATCCTGGATTACATATTCTTCCTCTCTCTCTCTCTCTCTCTCTCTCTCTCTAGAAGGACAGACATCCCCTAAAAGAGTCTACAAAAGTAGCAAATGTGCAGGCTAGGTGCAGTTTCTCACACCTGTAATCCTTGGGGGTCAAGGCGGGCAGATCACTTGAACTCAAGAGTTCAAAACCAGGCTGGACAACATGGTAAAACACCGTCTCTCCAAAAAGTACAAAAAATTACCTGGGTGTGGTGGTGTGCACCTGTCATCTCACTACTCAGGAGGCTGAGGTGGGAGGATTGCTTGAGCCCAGGAGATGGAGGTTGCAATGAGCTGAGATCATACCACTGCACTCTAGCCTGGGTGACAAAATAATAATAATAATAAGAGCAAATGTGGCCGGGCATGGTGGCTCATGCCTGTAATCCCAGCACTTAGGGAGACTGAGGCGGGCGGATCACTTGAGGTCAGGAGTTTGAGACCACTCTGACCAACATGATGAAACCCAATTTCTACCAAAACTGCAAAAATTAGCTGAGAATGGTGGCAGGTGCCTGTAATCCCAGCTATTCAGGAGGCCGAGACAGGAGTCACCTGAACCTGGGAGTCGGCGGTTGCAGTGAACTGAGATCTTACCACTACGCTCCAGCCAGGGCGACAAAGTTAGACTCCATCTCAAAAAAAATAAAAAATAAAAAAGAGCAAATGTGCCACATAATTCTCTCATCAGTGGTACAAGCCAGACACATTTTCCCTGAATGCCTGCACTGCATGGACCACAAGAATTAGCCTGTGATGGTTTGTGAACTGTTTTCCTTGATCAAGTGTGAGTCATTAGGTCTTTGCTAGGTCCTTGAGAAGTAGCTCCGTAGGAGCGGCTACTGTTGCCTTCCATCTCTCAAGATGGCCTTTCAGCAGCCTCTGGGCTCTGTCTAGAACTTATTTGGTTAGGAAAGCTCAGCTAAGGAGGAAAACACAATACTGTTGATCAGCATAAGCTTTAGAGTCAAGCCTATCTGGATTCCAGGTGGCAGACTTACTTCCACTTCTTCCTGGCTAAGCGCCTACATGTAGGACTTCTCCATTTTTTTTTTTTTTGAGATGGAGTCTTGCTCCCGTCACACAGGCTGGAGTGCAGTGGCGCAGTCTCAGCTCACTGCAACCTCCACCTCCCAGGTTCAAGTGATTCTCCTTCCTCAGCCTCCCCAGTAGCTGAGATTACAGGGTGCGCCACCACGCCCAGCTAATTTCTGTATTTTTAGTAGACACGGGGTTTCACTATGTTGGCCAGGCTGGTCTCAAACTCCTGACCTCAGGTGGTCCACCTGCCTCGGCCTCCCAAAGTGATAGGATTACAGGCGTGAGCCACCGTGCCTGGCCTGGACTTCTCCTGTCTGATCATTTTTCTCCAGCAGCATCAGCCTCCTGCTACCATTTATGGGGAATCATTACATAGCTAATGGAATTTCCACTATCACCCATGAAATGTGGCTGCTATTCCCATTTAACAGAAAAGTACACTGAGGCACAGATCTTAGAAGTACCCATGGTCATACAATTAGCTGATGGAAAAGCCTGGATTTGAATCCAAGGAGTATAGCTCCAGAGCCCATGGTCTTTAACAACCGCACACTATGACGTCCCTCACCTGCAAAATGGGACAATAACATTGGCACTGTGGAGTTTTCACAAGGATTGACTGAGCTGAAGTATATGAAGTATTTTGAGATGCTGGGAACATAGAAAGTATCCAAGAAGTGGTACTGGCCTGCCTCCCTTAAACTTAAGGAGTTTCAAAGGGTCTCTGCTATTAGAAGTGACCTTTTCTGACACCAAGGTAAGGTTTGCCCAAGGAGAGATTGACAATACTGAGCCGCCTTATGGAGCTCTCCAGCAATCACTGAAGTTCCCATCTTAACCCAGGATCCTCCGCAAAGATCAGACCCAAGAGAGGTGATTCAAGCTTTTAGGGGAACCTACTGGTGTCAGCTGCTAATATATGTAAAGTGTCTAGTACAATGTCTAGCACATATTTTGATTAAAAAATAATAGAGCTCTTATTGACTGCACTAAATTCTATACACACATTTGATATTCCCATTGAATCCTCACAATTATTCTATCATGTACATACTATTACTACTCCCATTTTGCAGATGGAAAAACCGAGACCCAAAGAGTTACATGACGGTATGTTCAATGTCATGCAGCTGGTGAGTTGTCAAGCAAAAATTTGAACCCAGGCAACGCGATCTCTGAGCCTCCATCAGAATTAGCTCCATTCTCAGAGACTTTCTCCTGCCCCTTCTCAGGAGATCACATTAACAACCCAACACCAATTCATGTTTACATGGGCCATTCTTGTTAACTGAGACAGTAGAGAGGAATGGCTGAGTTCATGCATGGGCTTTAGACAGCATCGGCTCCTCCTTCATAGAAGTGGTATAACTGTATCTCATTTGACCCTTTCAATAGCCCTATGAGAGATTTAATATATTAACTTCACCCAGACCAGAAATCAGAGGCAGGCAGATAAAGTGTACCCAAAGTTACACTGCAAGGCAGTAAGAGGAGAAATGAAAGCCCACTTCAGCTCAGGCTGGGTTCCAGGGAAATAGTTGCTAGATAATAAGTTATCTCACCTCTGGGAGGCCGGGCAGCCTTGTGTCTACACAGGAAAACAAAGGTAGATAAATGCAGGAATTCACAGCCCTATAAAAAACGAATTAAGATAAAATGCGTACCCTTACTACTTAATGAGGGAGGTTTATGAACACAAATGCATGACAATGACTCAGGGGAACGTAATTATCTTATCATAAGTTAAAGGCAATCGATTTTCATTTCTAAGTAAATATCATATTTCCTCCATCCTAACACACCTATTTTTTTTTTTTTTTTCATATTTGGCCATTTCTGAAGTCTGGCTACAACTTACCACAGATGTGCCCGGTGACTATGCATCTTCCTTCCCCTCCCTGCTGCCCCGCCCCATAAAGGCAAGTATTGAATTAAAAATGTGACTTACAACCAATGTTGCCTTAGAATTGAGGTTCCCCTTTCGATCTCACCTCTGTCCTAGGTAAGGCATTCTATTACTACCCCTGTCTTCTTTTTTCTATTTCAAGTCACAAGAAGGAAACGATGCATTTCTTGTTAGAAGCTAAAAGGAAACTGTCACCTGCAGTAGATGTTACAGGAGCAGACTCACAGAAGAATTAAATGATTGGAAAATAGAAAATAAAGATTTTTCTCTTCCCCAGCCTAGAATGACTCCTGTACCCTGATCTCTAATGCAAGAACATGGGAATGAGCCTGGGCAACATTGTGAGACCTTGTCTCCACAAAAAATTTTTACAAATTACCCAGATGTGGTAGTGCGTGCTGGTAGTCCCAGCTACTCTAGTGGCTGAGGTGGGAGGATCATTTAAGCCCAGCAAATCAAGGTTGCAGTGAGCCGTGACCGTGCCACTACCCTGCACTCCAGCGTGGGCAACAGAGCGAGACCCTGTCTCAAGGAAAAAAAAAAAAAAAAAGAACATGAGCATGGTTGACTGAGCCTGAGCCTGGATCTGCCTGGAGATGTGTGGTCAGTGGAGGGGGTATCTTTATGCAGCTGGGACAGGTGAGTATAGATAGGAAGAGCAACACTCTAGACCGTGCAGTGACTCTGTGGCAGAGCCAGGTAGCAAACTCAAGGCTCTGCGTTCCCAGAACAAGTGCTTCTCACTGTGCTGCTTCTAGTTTGTTGCCTCAAACTCTCTGCACAGAAGGCCCTCTCAAACCTGGGCAACACAGTGAGATCCTGTCTCTAAAAAAAAAAATTTAAAAATTAGCTGGGCATGGTGGTGCACAGCTGTGGTCCCAGCTACTCGGGAGGCTGAGGTAGAAGGATGACTTGAGCCTGGGAGGTAAAGGCTACAGTGAGCTGTTATCGTACCACTGCACTCCAGCCTGGGAGACACAGCACGACTCTGTCTCAAAAAGAAGGAGCCTTCAGCTTGCCAGATGAGAAGTGATATAGTGATACTGTCTTCCTGGAGGCAGAATAGTTCTGTGTCCCTGGGCAAGTCGCTTCATCTCCTCTCCTGCTGCTAAAACTCCCTCATCTTCACCCTGCCTCATGCCCCTTCTCAGGACAGGCAACAACCTCCTTCCAGGACCCCTATCTTCCACCCATCATGGGTCGCTGGGGCCTTCTTCTCTCTCCTGGGGTTTTGAAAATAGCGATAATGCAGTTATAAAAAGAAATGAATTAATGGCATTCGCAGCAACCTGAATGGAACTGGAGATTATTATTCCAAGTGAAGTAACTCAGGAAATGAAAAACCAAAAACTTCCTATGTTCTCAGTCCTATGTGGGAGCTAAGCTATGAAGATGCAAAGGCATAAGAAAGATACAATGGACTTCGGGGACTTGGGGAAAAGGGTGGGAGGGGGTGAGGGATAAAAGACTACACGTTGGGTTTAGTGTATACTGCTCAGTGATGGTTGCACCACTAAAGGATTACCCTTGTAACCAAGTACCACCGGTTTCCCAAACACCTATGGAAATAAAAAATAAAGTTAAATTAAAAAATAAAATAAAATAGTGACAAAATGTAAAAGGAAGAAAGGAGTCAAAGAAATCACCCAGTCAAGAGTCTGAGTGCTGGGTTTGGGCCTTAACCCCTTACCCTTCCTCTCTGTGAAATGGGCACAGCCTCTTTCTCTGATCTGGTTTCCCAGTTCCCTTCCAGCCTGGCCTCTGGGGCTTGCAGGTGCTAAAGCTAAGACAAGCATCCCTCTTGCTCCTGACAGCTTAGCCTGGGTGGGGGGATCCTGCCAGCAACACCACCGGCTATAAGTTCTGTGGCAGCAGCCTCTGCCCTGTCTTGTTAGTGTCTGTTGAACTGATTCGCTCAGAGGCCATTTTCTGGCCTCCTTTTAAATGGCAGACCCCAAAGACAAACCCTGATTCAGTTTATACCTCTTAACAAAACTTTGGCCTAAGGCACTTTGCTCCCATTCATGGGTAGAGAACTAGAAAATGGAGCCAGATCCCAGCCCTTGATGTGTGGAGAGGATGTAGGAAGGTAACAAAGGGAGAAAAAGGGGTGAATGAAACGCCCAAGATGGCTTAAGAATCAGTATCATCTGGCCAGGCACAGTGACTCATGCCTGTAATCCCAACGCTTTGGGAGGCCTAGGCGGGTGGATCACCTGAGGTCAGGAGTTCCAGACCAGCCTGGCCAACATGGCAAAACCCTGTCTCTACTAAAAATACAAAAATGAGCCAGGTGTGGTGGTGGGCACCTGTAACCCCAGCTACTCAGGAGGCTGAGGTGAGAGAATCACTTGGACCTGGGAGGTGGAGGTTGCAGTGAGCTGAGATCACAACACTACACTCCAGCCTGGGTGGCAAGAGTGAAACTCCATCTCAAAAAAAAAAAAAAAAAAAAAAAAAATCAGTCTTATCAATGTAAATGCTCGCAGCTCCCAAATTAGTTGGGAGCAACTGGACCCAAGAAACACTAAGCAAGCACACACATCTTAAGGCTGTGAACAACTGTTTAAGAGTCAGAATGCTGGACTCAGTGGCTCACACCTGTAATCTCAGCACTTTGGGAGGCCAAGACTGGTAGATTGCTTCAGCCCAAGAGTTAGAGACCAGCCCAAGAGTTGGAGACCAGCCTGGGCAACATAGTGAAATCCTGTCTCTATAAAAAGTACAAAAATTAGCCAGGTGTGGTGGCACACACCTGTGGTTCCAGCTACTTGGGGGACTGAGGTAGGAGGATCACCTGAGCCCAGGGAGGTCAAGGCTGCAGTGAGCCATGATTGTGCCATTACACTGCACTCCAGGCTGGGCAACAGACACCTTGTCTCAAAAAGCAAAAACAAAAACAAGCCAGTCTTCTAGATTCATGACCCCAGCTCCGCCACCTACAAGTTACCTCACCTTGGGCCATGATTTAACTTCTCCGTAAAATGGGAGTAAATAGTACCTTCCTCCTAGGGTTGAGGAATGCTGGAACAGTGCCTAGTACATAGCTAATTCTACAGTATTGTTCACTACGATTACCTGCCCGGAGCTTTAATGCACTATAATCTCATAGAATCTTCATAACAAGCCTGGGAAAAAGTAATTATTTTATAGATGAAAAAGCTGAGGCTCAAGTCATACTGCTGATTTGCAGAAGGGCTGGGATTTAAAGGCTCCCTGGTCTTTCCAACTTCAAGTTCCACTGTCCCGGGTTCCCTCCCAGAGAGAGGATAGAAAAGGACAACACCATGGGGGAGGGGAGGTAAATCATGTGGAAAGGGCATGGATGCCACTGGGAAAGGCTCAAAGTTCCGGGAGAGGCGGCCCAGTGGGGTGGTCTGATGGAGACAGTCCTTCCCCATGACCTCTTGAAGTGCCACCTCCCAGAAAAGATGCTGGCTGCAGGCTGAGGGTACAATGGGGACTCCACGACTTTCATAGCCATCGCTGAAGTCTCTGAGCCTCAAGAGAGATTTACTGCAGACCATGCCACACTTAGGCGGCCATGAGGGGGAAGGAGGAAGGGCAGGCCAGATGGGACAGTCCCCAGGCAGGACTCTGCACAGGCTCTGGGGCTCTGGGCTGACCACAGCCTAGAAGAGCCTAGTGACACCCTATCATCCCCAGACTGTTCAGTTCCTAGACACCTGGTTCTGATGAAGTGAACAGGGAGGCTGGGCCTGGGGGTGGGAGAATAGCCACATGGTAGCCCCTCAACCCTCCATGCCAGCAGGCAGCAGGGAAGGCAAACAGGAGCCCAGAGGGCCAGCAGCAGTGACCACGGGGCCAACATTTCTCTGGCAACAAGGGTTGGCAAGGAAGACCAGACAGAAGCCTGCTGTATCAGGATGGAAAGAGAAGGACTCTCCTCAGCTTAGAGAAATTCCTGCCTACTACCATTTGCCCATTCCCAGACTAACTAAATGTTAGAGCAGAAAAGGGGGCTTCCCGAGGTCAGCCAACAGGGCCTCCTTATTTTGCAATGGAAAAAAATTAGGTCACACAAAATTGAAAGCTGTTGTAAAAGAGACCAGAACTTGGGTGCCTCAATACCTAGTCCCACGGTCTTCAGGGCAGGCATATGAGATCTAGAATCAGGTCACCATAGCTCTGGCTCTGGACCTGCCCCCAGCCATCAATCTGCACTATTCTAGAAGCTTCATTCAGCTTGTAGGTTCTATAGCTCTGAGATAGAGTGGAATACACTGTGTGTGCACGTGTGTATGTAGTATGTGTCCATTCAACAGCAAATATTTATTGAGTGCTCCATTTTAGGCCCTGGAGAGAAAGCAGTTCACAAATAGAGGAAGCCCCTCCTCTGTGTCTCTAGGGCTGACTTTCACTACAGAGAGATCCTCATGCGCAATGTGTGCCTAGACTCGAAGGTAGATGTGTCCTGCGCATTCCGTCAATAACTACAGCCCATCTCCGGGTATCCTTGTGCTTCAGAGCGGTTTTGGACAAACTTTATGGGAGCATTTCCCCAGCCCCAACCCATGCCCTGACTCCCTCCTCCCATGGCACCCCAGGGTGCTGCTTCTGGCATTTGGTGCCCCGCCTTGCAATCACTGACTTCCTGAGCAACCTGAAGAGGGACTGTACCTACTTCACCTCTGAATCCTTAGCACCTGGTGGATGCAAGCGCCCTAGGAACTCCCGTTGAATAAAGGGATGATTAAATGAAGCCATCGATTCTCAGTTTCTCTCATCTGTAAAACACAGGTGATAACTATCTGGATGACCCTTGATTTTCCTCCAGATCAGATGAGACATAGGAGATGAAAGGACCTTGGAACCAAAACGCTGTTCTTCCCAAGATACAGTTCTTATTATCCTGCATAAAAATGGCGCCAGTTCAGTGTCTCTGAGCAAGCACTGAGCTATAGAGAGCCTCGGTTTTTATCTGGGAGTGTGTGCTTGAGCGTGAATATGTGGGTGAGTGTGAGTGTATGTGCTGGCCTGGAGAGCCAAATCTACCCCATAAGAAGATAAAATTTCAAGGAGGCTTCAGGGAGCCCAGACCTCCTCCCTGTCTGTCCCTATTGACAGAGACACATGGCTGCCAGGCCAGCAGAGCCCCAGAGGAGTCAGCCCTCAGCAGAGGACAAAGGGAAGGACGGGAAAGAGAAAGCACCCCCAAGAGTCCTTGTCTCTCCATCTTCCGTCTGTCAGCGGCAGCCAGTGGCTTGCCAGGCAGGACGGAAGCACTGCCCGGCCATAAATGACCGCTGGCTCCGGGCTGGCCACCCGCCCTGGCCGCCCGCACGGAAGGGCCGGACTTTACCCAGCAAATCGGGAAGGAACTGAAGCCTCTGAACTTGGGACTTGGGCTCCGTCGATAAGGCCAGTGGACAAACAGAGGGCAGGGACCAGGGCTCCCCTTTATACACACAGAAGCCCGGCTCCAGGCTGATACTGCTGAGATCTTTGCCCTTTAGTTCAAACAGGAAATCTTAAAATGGAAAATGAGCTGCGTAAGGAAGGGGCGCGGCCACCAGCTTACAGGGAAGAGGGAGCAGGTTGTTCGCCAAAGAACGTTTCAGCTCCATGCAGAGGGACACGTGCAGCCTGGGGTGTTTGGGAGGGTGCAAGGGCCTGCCTGGAGAAGGGAGAAAACAGCCTGGCAGGTGAGGAAGCTCTATAGGCAGCTGTAGGGCGGGGGGAGTGTCAGAAACGTGGGTCTGAGCCACAATATGCAACTGATCCGTGGTATGGCTTGTGGGGAATGACCTCACCTGTAGGAACCTCAATTGCTCCATCCATAAATGGGGCTAGCCATACCATCCACCTAGAGTGCTCACTGAGGGTCTGAATGAAGTCATGGTGTGAAAGTGCCATGCAAGTCACAACCGTACATCCTGGCAAGGCCCTCCCCAGAAGGAATTTCACAATCACAAGGGGAAATCCAGAATAACATCTCTAGCCCCCCATGCCACCCCCGTACGCCCCCGTGCTGGCAGTTCAAAGAAGAGAAAATTGGGAGAAGGGAAATAATTAGAGAACCCCAGCAGTCTCTCCGCTGAGGTTTCCAAGTAATTATTCACCTGTAAATTACTCCTCTCACCTTAATTCTATCTCCAGATCCTTTAGACAAGGTAAATTCATTTATTTACATCTCTAACTAGCCTGCTTTGGTAAACATTCCAACAAGGTTGGATGGCCCATTAAAGAAAAAAACAAATGAAGAAGCGAGGCAAGCAGGAGAGAGAGAGATTAACTACTGGTCATTACTGGCATTTGCAGAATTACCTCCAAGGGTAATTAATGAGGAGTCATGCCAAGGCAAACCTCAACCTGAGCCAAAAAGGAACCCATCACAGCCAGGTGGAAACTACAGGTGGCCCCACTTGCAGATGGCCCTCGCTTCCCACCTGCAGGATGGGAATCTTCCAGGAAGCTCCCCTCAACTCCTTCTGCCCCAGGCAGTGGTGTGGGCTGCACCTTCACTTCAGGAAGAACTCTCCTTATCTGGTGAGGTCACTTTTGACTCACCCCCTCTCAATCAAAGACCAGCAATCTTTTCGGGCCACCCCCCAACCCAGGCCTGGCCATTTCTGGGCCTGGCACATCTTAGCTGCTCAATAAACAGATGACTAGGCATGGTGACTCACACTTGTAATCCCAACACTTTGGGAAGCCAAGGCAGGAGGGTCACTTGAAGCCGGGGATTCAAGACCAGTCTGAGCAACATAGACAGAACCCATCTCTACAAAAAATTGTTAGTAGTTACATGCACCTATATTCCCAGCTACTTGGTAGGCTGAGGCAGGAGGATCACTTGCACCCAGGAAATTGAGGTTATAGTGAACCATAATTGTACCACTGCACTCCAGCCTGGATGACATAGCAAGATCCCACCTCTAAGTAGCTGCTGAGTGAATGGATCAATGTACTAGTCATTCAAATTTCCTAAAGCCTCTTGAATTTGCCAAACTTCAAAGTCACCCCCCTCCTCAGATTAAACTCACCGTCCTCTTTTGTCTGAACCAGAGCCTCCAATGGGCCTCTCTGCTTCTAGTCTCTCCTCCTTTCATCCTTCACACAGATTTAACTTTCAAAAAGGTAAACTGAAAAATCAAACAAGATAATGCTTCAGCTCCGACCAGTGAGGAGAAGGCCAGGGTTAAGAGAGTGGCCCCTAGAGTCAGATAGCCTGGGTTGAAGTCTGGATCAGCAACAGACCACCTGTGTATCCTTTGGGTCAGTTACTTTAACATCTCTGAACCTTAGTCTTCTCACGGCTTCTTCACCTTAAAATGAGAATAACATCTATCCCCCTTACAATTGCTGTTGAGTGCATTATGAGTTAACGAAGAAATGCCTCGCACCTGACGAACACTGGCTGTTAGCAGCAGGGAAATTACTCTCATCAGCATCATCCTTACTAGAAATGCCTTCACTGCCTTCTCACTGTCCTCAAAGCCCAAGCACTTTAGCATGTCAAAACACATGGAGTTCACAAGGACAAGAGCTTGATTCCTGTCCTGGTCCAGAGTCCAGCTCAGAGAGCCCTCAATAGATATCATGAATGGATAAATAAATAAATGAAACCAGGCCCTGCTCTCTCTCAGCCTCAATTCTCACCACTTTCCCACCCTCCCTAGTCCAGCTATAGAAGCCCTTGCAGGTTTCCAAATGCTCCATGCTCTCTCGACCTCAGCTCTTTGCACAGGCTGGTTTCTCCGCTAAGAATGCCCTTCCAAGAATCCAGGAACTGCATCCCAGAACCCAGGCATTCACAGACGACAAACCCAGAGAGGTGACCTTAAATGGGCTCATCTCTGAGGTGTATCCCAGTTTGGACAGACAGTGTGTGAGCCAGAGGGTTGGACCTTTCAACTGGCCTTTTAAAGTTCATGTGTCTTCTAGAAAGAGCTTTCTAGTTGCTTTGAAATATCCAACAACCCCCATGAAAGGGGAAGATAGATATGGGTCTCCCCAGCTTTAAAATAAAAGAATTGTGGTCCATAAAAGGCCAGTGACTTGCCCATGGTCACCACTTAGTATCAGCAGTGACATAACCTTAAACTTTCCAAGACCACAGAATAGGGGAAAGAACACAGACTCAGAAGTGGGTGTGAGTTTGCAACCCTGGCCAAGACTTTGAGCAAACGTTCACCTCTTTAAGCTTCTAATTTCTCCATCTGTAAAGCAGGGGTAAGCATAACTTTCCCGCAAGGTGGTTTGGGAAGATATGTTGAGACACCTACTGCGTGAGAAAGCACCCAGCCACTTTCTGGTCCCAGAGGCAGAGTCGCTGCATGAAATGTGAGTGAAGGTTTGGAGAGGAGAGGGAGGCTCAACAGCGGCAGGTGTGCAAGGATCTGGAAGTGGCAATGAAAAGCAGGAGAAGGCAGCCTCTGCCTCCACATCTGGAGTCAGGGATTTTTTTAAAACCTTAACTCTCAAAGGCCAAGGGCAAACAGTGTCCTCAGCAGAGAGTCGAGGGTCAGTTAAGACAAGAAATAGAGGCAAAATTAGGGCTAGAGATGCATCCAGCGTCCAGCATTCGATTCACACACACTCTGCCCAACTGGGATAAACTTCTGAGAGCCAAGCCCCTTTAAAGTCGCCCCTCTGGGTGTGTCATTTGTGAATGCCTGGGTCCTGGGATGCAATGCCTGGATTCCTGGAAGGGCATTCTTAGCAGACAAAGCAGCCTGTGCAAAGAGCTGTGGTTGAGAGAACACAGAGCATCTGGGAAGCTGCAAGCGCTTCTGTGGCTGGACTAGGGAGGGTGGGAAGGTGGTGAGAATTGAGGCTGAGAGAAATCAGAGCCTGGTTTCCATGAGTCATGCTAAGGTGCCTGGGCTTTAATTTGAAGACAATGAGAAGGCAGTGAAGGCATGTCAAGTAAGAACAATGGTGAGGAGAGTAATTTCCCTGCTGCTGACTACAGCCAGTGTTCAACAGGTGCGAGGCATTTCTTCCTTAACTCATGAGAAAACCACAGTGATGGGATCAGGTGAACTTTTCCAAAAAAGAGTTGGAGATGGAAACCAGAGGGAGTAGCTAGGACCACGAGGAAGGGAGAGAGACTTGGAAAAGGCAGAGGCCAAAAATATGCAACAATGACCAGCAATAATAATAGAACTGTCACAACAATCAGAGAATGAAATTAGCTCCTGGTCATTACTGGCATTTGCAACTTCTATTTATTTAACATTTTCCTGCACATGACTGCTAGGAGATTCTTTTTGTATCTCACTAAAAGAATAAATAATCGGCCGGACACGGTGGCTCATGCCTATAATTCCAGCATTTTGGGAGGCCAAGCTAGGTGGATCACCTGAGGTCAGGGGTTCGAGACTAGCCTGGCCAACATAGTGAAACCATATCTACTAAAAATACAAAATTAGCCAGGTGTGGTGGCGCATGCCTGTAATCTCACCTACTTGGGAGGCTGAGGCAAAAGAATCGCTTGAACCTGGGAGGCAGAGGTTGCAGTGAGCCGAGATCACGCCATTGCACTCCAGTCTGGGCAACAAGAATGAAACTCCGTCACACACACACAAAAAAAAAACAATAAAGAATCTCACAATGCTAAGAAGCAGGTCGGGACACATGAAGTTCACAAGGATAAGAGCCTGATTCCTGTCCTGGTCCAGAGTCCAGTTCAGGGAGCCCTCAATAGCTATCATGAATGGATAAATAAATAAATAAATAAATAAAGAGCTAGCACTAATATCACAAGAGGAAATCCCCAGACAGCCCTTAAATTCATATTTACCAATAGTCCCAGATTACTTTATCTTATTTTCCAAATGACTGATTAAGCAGTTATATAAGTAAAAAAACTGTTTGAGTTAAATCAATCTGAATTAACACCTACCTTCTCTATTTGCCCCTCTCGGCCTCAGTTTCCTCATTTGTTTAATAAACATTATTGTGTGTTTGGGAATTCTTGAGGAGTCAGGATAATGTATATATAGTGTCATCCATATGGTTTTCAGTTAACACATGAAACCTTGTCTACCAGACTATAAAGCAAATCCAACAAAATTCAGAAACATGGCATATATACTGTGTTTAACCACAAAGCAATTCAGCTGGAAATAAATAACAAAAAGATAACAAAGAGAACCTTATGCTTTTGAAAATTTATGAGCTTATAGCTAAATAAGTCAAAAATAAAAGAAGCAATGAAAGTGGAAATTAGAACATATTTAGAACTGAATGTCAATGAAAATACTGTATGTCAAAGTGTATTGAACACAACTAAATCAACACCGGAGGGGGAAATCTGTTACTTTAAATGCTTAGATGGCCAGTTGCAGTGGCTCACGCCTGTAATCCCAGCACTCTGGGAGGCCAAAATGCACAGATTTCTTGAGCCTAGGAGTTCAAAACCAGCCCAGGCAACATGGTAAGACCCCATCTCTGCAAAAAATTAAAAAATTAGCAGGATGTGGTGGCTCATGACTCCCAGACACTTGGGAGGCTGAAGCAGGAAGATCACATGAACCTAGGAGGTTGAGGCTGCAGTGAGCCATGTTTGTGCCACTGCAGTTTAGCCTGGATGACAGAGCAAGACCTGATCTTAATCAATAAATCAAGCTAAAAAAAAAAAAAAAAGCTTAGATTAGAAAAACAAGAAATGCTGAAATGTGATAAACTAAACATCCAACTTAAGGAATTAGAAAATAACCACAGGATAGGGCCAGGCACAGTGGCTCACGCCTGTAATCCCATCACTTTGGGAAGCTGAGGTGGGTGGATCACCTGAGGTTGGAAGTTCAAGACCAGCCTGGCCAACATGGTGAAACATTGTCTCTACTAAAAACACAAAAAAATTAGCCCAGTATGGTGGTGTGTACCTGTAATCTCAGCTGTTCCGGAGATTGAGGCAGGACACTCACTTGAACCTGGGAGGCGAGGTTGCAGTGAGCCGAGATAACACCACTGCACTCCAGCCTAGGTGACAGAGCGAGACTCTGTCTCAAAAAAAAAGAAAATAACCACAAGATAAACCCAAGGAAAGTAGACATAAGAAAGTAACAAAAATGAGAGTGGAAATTGGTAAAATAGAAAACAAAAATAAACTAGAGCGCTTTAATGAAGTTGGTTCTTTATGAAATCTAATAAAATTGATAAATTTTAGGTGAGAATGATCAATAAGAAAATTATGTGAGGCTCAAAAAATAACATTAGGAATAATGAAAGGAATGAACAATTACAGATAGAGCAAAGATTTAAAAGATAATAAAACACACTATGAATGTCTTTATGCCAATACATTTTAAAAATTAGATGAAATGGAAAAATTCCTAGAAAAGAATTCTACCAAAACTGACTAAAAAATAATTAGAAAACTTGACTCTTCCTTTAACCATTAAAGTAATTAAATCTATTCAAAAAAACTATTGTGTATCAACTGATTTTTTTTATAAATAGAGAAAGAATCTTGCCATGTTGCCCAGGCTGGTCTCAAACTCGTAGGCTTATGTGATTCTCCCACCTCGGCCTTCCAAAGCACTGGGATTGCAGGTGTGAGCCACCGCACACAACCATATGTGAATTTTAAAAATATATTTAAGAAATTAAATCTACAAACCTATTCCATAAAGAACTTCCAGGCCCAGCAGTTCTTTTTCATTTTTGGTTTTTTTTTTTTTTTTTTTTTGGCAGGGGAGGTTGGTTTTTCGTTTTGTTCTTTTTTAGATAAAGTCTCATTCTACCACCCAGGCTGGAGTGCAGTGGTACTACCTCAACTCACTGCAACCTCTGCCTCCCAGACTCAAGTGATTCTCCTGCCTCAACCTCCCAAGTAACTGACCTACAGGCAAGTGCCACCATGCCCAATTAACTTTTGTATTTTTAGTAGAAATGGGGTTGCACCATGATAGCCAGGCTGGTCTCGAACTACTGACCTCAAGTGATTGGCCTGCCTCAGCCTCCCAAAGTGCTGGGATTATAGGCATGAACCAACTGCACCCAGCCCAGGCCCAGGAATTCTTAAAACAAGTTCTAATTAAATGTCAAGGAACAGGTAATTACATATCACTTCAGACTCTTGCAGGGAACAGAAAGAGGAGAATAAATTTCCCACTAATTTGATGAGAAAAGTACAGCTTTGCTATTGAAATGAGGCAAAATAATATAAAAATGAAACATCATTAGCCAATATTTCACATGAACTTAGACAGTCCCCAAACAAAATTTTAGTAAATCAAAGCCAGCAAACATAGAAAAAAAAAGATAGTCCACATGACCCAAATTTGGCTTAAATTAGGTATGCATTTTGGGCATTCATTATTTTAACATATTAAGGCAGATAAATGACAAGATCATATGAGTTGTCACAAAAACAGCTATTTAAAAATTCAACACTCATACATGATTTTTTATTTTTTATTTATTAATTTTTTTTTTTGAGATGGAGTCTTGGTCTGTTGCCCAGGCTGGAGTGTAGTGGCGCAATCTCGGCTCACTCCAGCTTCTGCCTCCTGCGTTCAAGCGATTCTCGTGCCTTGGCCTCCCGAGGAGCTGGGATTGCAGGCACGTGCCACCACGCCTGGCTAATTTTTGTATTTTTAGTAGAGACGGGGTTTCACCATGTTGACCAGGCTGCCCTCGAACTCCGGACCTCAGGTGATCCGCCCGCTTCCGTCTCCCAAAGTGCTGGGATTACAGGCGTCAGCCACCGCGCCCCGCCATTTCTTTCTATTTCTAAGCTTTTTTAAAAAAAATTAAAAAAAATCATGTAGGGCCGGGCACGGTGGCTCACGCCTATAATCCCAGCACTTTGGAAGTCAAAGGTGGGCAGATCACCTGAGGTGGGAGTTCGAGACCAGCCTGACCAACATGGAGAAACCCCGTCTCGACTAAAAATACAAAATTAGCCGGGTGTGGTGCCACATGTCTGTAATCCCAGCTACTGTGGAGGCTGAGGCAGGAGAATCGCTTGAACCCGGGAGGCGGAGGTTGCGGTGAGCGAGATTGAGCCATTGCACTCCAGCCTGGGCAACAAGAACAAAACTCCGTCTCAAAAAAAAAAGGGGGAAAGAAAGAAAGAAAAGAAAAAGAAATAAAGAAATAAAAAAGGAATATCCTTAACTAGAAAAAGAATATTTGCAAAAATCCAAAATAAACATTATACTTAATGGTGACTAATTAAAAGAATTTCCCTAATAGTCAGCAAATAAAAGAAAGGTACAAAAATTCTTTATTCCCAAATTATATGATTGTCTACAGATAATAGTCAAGCACCAATAAAAACTGTAAATGCTTAGCAAGAATAAGAAAATTAACAAGATTGTTATCAGTAAATGAAACTCAGTTACATTTTTACAACCAAATAACCATCAGTTAAAAGTGTAATTTTAAAAATACAACTTACTGGCCGGGCGCGTTGACTCAAGCCTGTTATCCCAGCACTCTGGAAGGGTGAGTCAGGCAGGAGTTTGAGACTAGCCTGGATAACATGGTAAAACGCCGTCTCTACTAAAAAGAAATACAAAAATTAGCCTGACACGGTGGCGCATATGTGTAATTCTAGCTATTTGGGAAACTGAGGCATAGGAATTGCTCGAACCCAGGTCCCACCACTGCACTCCAACTTGGGTGACAGAGCAAGACTCTGTATCAAAAAAAAAAAAAACTTATTATGGCAACAAAAATAATTCTAATAAAAAATGTGCAAGACCTCTGTGGAGAAAATTATAAAACTTGTTAAATGACATTTTAAAAGACATAAATGGAAGAAGACAGAGGAACTCTGTTCATGAATAGGAAGTTTTGATATATAGATGTCAACTGTTCCCAGACTGATCTGCAAATTCAATCCAATTGAAATGAAAATATCAGCAGAGTTTTCCAAGGAATTTGAACACCTAATTTGAAATGAATGATCAAGAACAAATGGCAAATAATTTAGACAATTAATAGAAATTGTGATTGTAATTTAGACAATTTTGAGGGAGAATAACAAAGTAGGTAAACTTGCTCTGTGAAATATCAAAATGTGTTATAAAATTATAAAAACTAAGATAATATAGTATTGATATATGGACAGATATATACACGAATTGGGGGAGAATTAAGCCCAGAAACGGATCCATGGACCCATGCATTTATAAATATCTATGACAGGAAAGAGTTTGCATTGTGTGTTGGTGGTGGTTAAAGATGGACTATTCAATAAAGGGTTATGGACAACCAGTTATTCAGATGGAAGATATAATAAAATCTTGATCCCTACTTTGCCAACACAGACATACACACACACACACACACACACACACACACACACACACACATCAGGTTCAGGTATTACAGTGACTGATATAAAAACCAAAACTTTAAATCTGGGGGAAAATATAGAAGATATTGATAACTTCAGGGTAAGGAAAGATTTCTTAAATAAGACACTCCACAAAAGCATAAACCTTCATCAAACTAATAAATTCAAAAATGTGATTGAGTGCAGTGGCTCAAGCCTGTAATTTCAGCACTTTGGGAGGCCAAGGCAGGCAGGTCACTGGAGCCCAGGAGTTTGAGACCAGCCTGAGCAACAGGGCAAGCCCCCATTGCTACCAAAAAAAAAAATTAACCAGGCATGGTGACATGCACCTGTAGTCCTAGCTACTCAGGAGGCTGAGGTGGGAGGATTGCTTGAGCCTAGGAGTTAGAGGCTGCAGTGAGCTATGGTCACACCACTGCACTCCAGCCTGGGTGATGGAGCAAGACCTCATCTGCAAAAGAAATAAAGTTGCGTTTTTTTTTTTTTTAAGTGAAAAATCAAGGCCACAACTGATAGAAAATACTGACAACACTGACCGAGGAATAATACGTAGAGCGCATAAAGAATTCTTAAAAAAAGATAAACAGTCTACCAGAAAAATGAGCAAAAGACACTAAGAGACATTTCAAAAAAGGAGAAAACTTAAATGGCAAAAGATTTTTTTAAAAAGGCATTCAACTTTATTAAAACATCAAGAAAATGAAAACTAAAATATAAGATATATCATTTTCATCCACCAGAAAGGGAAAAATTGACAAGTCTGACAATACTCAGCATTGGCCAGGCATGGTGGCTCACGCCTATAATCCTAGCACTTTGGGAGGTCAAGGCGGGTGAATCACCTGAGGTCGGGAGTTCAAGACCAGCCTAGCCAACATGGTGAAACCCCGTCTCTACTAAAAATACAAAAATTAGCCAGGCGTGGTGGCACACACCTGTAATCCCAGCTACTCGGGAGACTGAGACACAGGAATCACTTGAACCCAGGGGAGCGGAGGTTACAGTGAGCCGAGATCATGCTACTGCACTCCAGCCTGGGCAACAGAACGAGACTCCATCTCAAAAATACAAATAAATGAAAGAAGCATAGAAAAAAAAAGTCTAGAAGAAAAAAAGTCATGAAGCATTAACCATGGCTAGCTTTGAATGACAGCTGTCATTTTCTTCTTCCTTTTTTTTTAGTAGTTTCTAATTTTCTATAATGAACACGTATTCCTTTTAAAATCAAGGGAAAAAAAGTATTTTGTTTAACAAGACAAACCCCCTAATTCTAAGGATAAACACCCCGCAGTTGAAAGGAGAAAGGAAAAAAAAAAAAAGACTAGGTATAAAAATAACTTTCTCTGGGTTTGATCTTCAAGCAACAAACTACAATCTCAGGAACTGTTTCTCCCCTGAGCTTTTCTGGGTCCTACGCAAAGAAATCAGGCAAAATATGCTTGTTGGATTATATTGTTCCCTAGGCAAATAGAAAAGAGAAAACTTTTGTGCGTTTAATGAAAAAGCACACAAGGCCTTATTTTTAGATTTACCGTAATTCCGTCCCCTACAAGGCTCTGCGGCCAAGTGAACTCAGAAAGATTTTCCTGCTTTAAGTGTCATTTGTTTCTCTTGATTTTTTTGTTTTGGTTTTGTGTGGAGGTGAGTGCACTGCGGCCTCTACTCCAGGCAGGGACTTCCCTTCAGATTAGCATGTTCTGTGGTATTCATCTAATTTGGACTCAGCCCCTTGCTGGCCTCAGCAGTTGCTACATTATTTCCTGGGAGGAGATTAGGAACTTGAGGCAGTGAGATAATAATAGTAGCAACAATAATCAGCTGGGATTATGGTGACCCTGATGCAGATGCAGAAACTGGGATGCCAAAAGGTGAATGATCTGAATGCCCCAGGCTATGACCTGCTTTACCTTGCGCCTCAGCCCGCTGCCCCAGGCCCCGTCCTTTAGCCCCTCTGTGATGTCCCATCTGTGTAGATATCAAGAACCAGTTCCAGGGCTCTGCCCAGAACCCCTTATAAATCTTCTCACGGGCATGTGTGAAGGAAGGAAGAAGAGGAAGAGAAGAGACAAGGAAACAAGAGACAAGAGGAAACTCATCTTCATGGTAATAGCTAGTATTTGTTGTGCTTGTCACGTGCCAGACGTCATCCTGGGTACATCAGTGCTATATTATCTCATTTAATCCTCACAACAATGCAATAAATTAGGTGATTTTTAAAAATCTATTTTTCATAGAAGGAAATTGAGTTTCAACATGGTTAGGTGACTTCCCCATCATCACATGCTCTTTTTTTCTTTTTCTTTTTTGAGACAGAGTCTCGCTCTGTCTCCCGGGCTGTATTGCAGTGGCACAATCTCAGCTCACTGCAAGCTCCGCCACCGGGTTCACGCCATTCTCCTGCCTCAGCCTCCCAAGTACCTGGAACTACAGGCACCCGCCACCACGCCCGGCTAAATGTTTTTGTATTTTTAGTAGAGACGGGTTTTCACCGCATTAGCCAGGCTGGTCTCGAACTCCTGACCTTGTGATCCACCTGCCTCGGCCTCCCAAAGTGCTGGGATCACAGGCGTGAGCCACCACTCCCAGCCTTAATCACATGCTCTGAAGGGCAGAGCTAGGATTCTAGGTCCCAGGAATACAGTTTTGGAGCTTGAACCTTAACAATAGTTCCTCCTCCCTACCCTCTTCCCCATGCACCTATCACAGAACCCTAAGTTGTTGAGCTCTTCCTCTGAAACATAAACAAATAATATATGTGGTTTGGCTGCCCTCAAATATTCCGGGGCTGTCTATTTCCTGAAATAGCTGAATCAGAATTCCCTGTCAACTCCTACAGTCTCCCCGCAGTGTGGCCTCCGCTTGAAACCTACCAAGCCCCAAGATTGTACAGAATATCTGATCCCCCACACAGGCTTTCATACCTCCAGGTTCAAGTCTGTTTCTGGCTTTAGTTTCCAGACCACTCCTCTCCTTGCTCTGGTCTCACAGACTGTCTTCTCAGCCCATTGGAGCAAGGTGCACCTCCTCCAAGAAGCCTTCCCTGAAATTCATTAGCTCCTTCATTCAATCAACAAATCTTATTAAGCAGCTATCATATGACGTTCGCTGTCCATTAAATAAGAGATCAATATACCACTAAAACTTACCCAGAAAGTCAAGAAATCCTTTCCTGAAAAATCTGTGCTTGCTTAGGAATCCGAAGAGTGATTAAGAGGAGTTAATTAGAAAAAATGGAGGAGTAGGGGAATGTTGCTATGAGGACCAGACCGAGGAAATACCATGAACCAACAAAAAGACCATGGATAGGCCGGGCGCGGTGGCTCAAGCCTGTAATCCCAGCACTTTGGGAGGCCGAGACGGGCGGATCACGAGGTCAGCAGATCAAGACCATCCTGGCTAACACGGTGAAACCCCGTCTCTACTAAAAATACAAAAAACTAGCCGGGCGAGGCGGCGGGCGCCTGTAGTCCCAGCTACACAGGAGGCTGAGGCAGGAGAATGGCGTAAACCCAGGAGGCGGAGCTTGCAGTGAGCTGAGATCCGGCCACTGCACTCCAGCCCGGGCGACAGAGCGAGACTCCGTCTCAAAAAAAAAAAAAAAAAGACCATGGATAAACCACAGCTGCACCACAAACTAGTTTGTTGAAATATAGGCAACGTATTTAACCAGTCTCTCTGAAACTCAGTCACCTCTGCTATAAAAAAGCAGGTAGTGGTGCTTATCATGTTATCAGAATGCAATGCAGGTATATTTGCAAAACCCCTGGCACAAATTCTATCATATAGTAGGTTCTCATTAAATGGCATATCCCTTCGGACACATTTTTCTTTTAGGGAATAGAAATAATTTGGGATGCCAAAAGATGTTAATCTTTGTAGCTATCAGAATTGCAGAGCTGACAGTGGGATATTATTGATCAGGTCAACTTCAGATCCCTGAGGCACCCACCATGTCCGTTATTTATGTCCGTGCTGGAAGCTCCACTGAAGGAGGGGCCTTTGTCTTGTTCACCGCTGTATCCCCAATGCTGAAGCAGTATCTCTCACAGACTACTAATCTTAAAATGTTTGTTGAATGAATGTTTGATGACTTTGCTCATCTACTCAATCAGTGGTCACAAAGACTGGTTCCCTAACTGTCAACATCAGCATCCCCGGGAACCTGCTGGAAATGCACATTCTCAGGCCCCACTCTGGGGCTACTGAATCAGAAACTCTGGGGATTGGGTCCAGGGATCAGTGTTTCAACAAGCCTGCCAGGTGCAGGTGCTGCTGGAGTTTAAGAAGCACTACTCTGAAGGTCAGGCGCGCTGGCTCGCGCCTGTAATCCCAGCACTTTGGGAGGCCAAGGCGAGTGGATCACGAGGTCAGGAGATCGAGACCATCCTGGCTAACACGGTGAAACCCCGTCTCTACTAAAAATACAGAAAAATTAGCCGGGTGTGGTGGCGGGCGCCTGTAGTCCCAGCTACTCAGGAGGCTGAGGCTGGAGAATGGCGTGAACCCGGGAGGCGGAGCTCACAGTGTGCAGAGATCATGCCACTGCACTCCAGCCTGGGCAACAGAGCGAGACTCAGTTTCAAAAAAAAAAAAAAAATTAGCCGTGTGTGGTGGTGCAGGCCTGTAGTCCTAGCTACTTGGGAGGCTGGGGCAGGAGGATCACTTGACCCCAGAGTTTGAGGTTATAGTGAGCTATGATCAGGCCATTGCCCTCCAGCCTGGGTGACAAAGAAAGACCCTGTCTCAAAAAAGTAAAAAAGTTTTCATTTTGATTACATGTGAAAATGATATTTTAGATATATTGGGTTAAAGGAATATAGTATTACATTAATTTTGCTTGTTTCTTTTCAGTGTTCTATTGTGGCAACTAGATAATTGAAAACTACATACAGCCATTCATTGCTTAACGACAGATACGTCTGAGAAATGTGTTAGGTGATTTCATCATTGTGTGGACATCACAGTGTGTACTTGCACAGACCTAGATGGTAGAGCCTACTGTACACCTAAACTGTATAACATAAACTATCGCTCCCAGGCTGCAAACCTAGACAGCATGTTGCTTTTCTGAATACTGTGGGCAATTATAACGCAATGCTAAGTATCTGTGTATCTACACACATCTAAACATACAAAAGGTATAGTAAAAATGGGGCCCGGCGCCATGGCTCATGCCTGTAATCCCAGCACTTTGGGAGGCCAAGGCAGGCGGATCATCTGAGGTCAGAAGTTCAAGACCAGCCTGGCCAATATGGTAAAACCCGGTCTCTACTAAAAATACAAAAATTAGCCAGATGTGTTGGTGGGCGCCTGTAATCCCAGCTACCCGGGAGGCTGAGATAGGAGAATTGCTTGAATGTGGGAGGTGGAGGCTGCAGTGAGCTGAGATCGTGCCACTGCACTCCAGCCTGGGCAACAAAGCGAGACTCCATCAGGAGAGGAGAGGAGAGGAGAGGAGAGGGGAGGAGGATAATTTGATGGGACCACCATTGTGCATGCGGTCAGTTGTTGACTAAATTACCATTAGACGGTGCATGATGTCTATGGTATGGCCCACATCATCTTTTTATTGGGCATTCAGAATTCCACCATGGTAGAGGTCAGAGTTGACTCACCTTTGGACCCCAATGCCCACCTCTTGTATATAGTAGGTGTTCAAGAAAAACAAGTGTAGAAAAGTAAAAGATTTCACAAATTTCTCAAGGCCTAGAAAGAACTGTTTATCTTCTCAACCACAGATGCACTGATATCCACATCTGGGACTGATTCCATTTGTTCCAACTCAAAACTCAAAGAAAGAAAACAAGTTTGTGGGATCTGAAGACCCGGGTTCTGATGCTGGCTGCTAAGTACTCAGATGATTTTATGTAGCTCAACCTTCTGCTTAACTCCAATAATTGCTGTGTGCCCACTCCACAGGCTCTTTTGGGAACCGACTAAGAAAATAAATAGGATCCCATCCTGGCTAACACGGTGAAACCCCGCCTCTACTAAAAAATACAAAAAAAAACTAGCCGGGCGAGGTGGCGGGCGCCTGTAGTCCCAACTACTCGGGAGGCTGAGGCAGGAGAATGGCGTGAACCCGGGAGGCGGAGCTTGCAGTGAGCTGAGATCCGGCCACTGCACTCCAGCCTGGGCGACAGAGCGAGACTCCGTCTCAAAAAAAAAAAAAAGAAAATAAATAGGATCCTATTGCAAAGACTATTAGCGCTGGAGGAGTGAGAAATTATTCTCCATCCCCCACTCTCCTATCCCACCCCCTCCAGTTGCCTGGCCTAGATTTTCTGGAAAGCTGCAGAATGTGCAGACATTGTGTTCCCTGGATTTACAGCTCATTTTATAATGTTTTTGGGTGAGGCCAGAAGCTTTACACGCACTCTTGTTCTTTTTGTCTTTAACCTAAATATGATTTCTCTCAAAGAAAAGAATTCAGGAAAGAGGGAATGGGAGGAGGCTACTGAGAGGAAGGACGTTCCTGTCTTCTTTCTCTTATTTACCCAGACTTTGGATCTCAGTCCGTGTCTAGGGAATTGGAGAGAAAGTTATCATCTTAGGCAGGGCGTGGTGGCTCACGCCTCTAATCCCTGCACTTTGGGAGGCCAAGGCAGGCAGATCACCTGAGGTCAGAAGTTCAAGACCAGCCCGGCCAATGTGGTGAAACCCCATCTCCAGCCAGGCGCGGTGGCTCATGCCTGTAATCCCAGCGCTTTGGGAGGCTGAGGCGGGCAGATCACGAGGTCAAGAGATCAAGATCAGCCTGGCCAACATGGTGAAACCCCATGTCTACTAAAAATACAAATATTAGCTGGGTGTGGTGGTACACACCTGTAGTCCCAGCTACTCGGGAGGCTGAGGCAGGAGAATGGCTTGAACCCAGGAAGCAGAGGTTGCAGTGAGCCGAGATCGTGCCACTGCACTCCAGCCTGGTGACAGAGTGAGACTCCGTCTCAAAGAAAAAAGAGAAACCCCATCTCCACTAAAAATACAAAAATTGGCTGGGCGCGGTGGCTCACGCCTGTAATCCCAGCACTTTGGGAGGCCGAGGCGGGCGGATCACAAGGTCAGGAGATCGAGACCATGGTGAAACCCCGTCTCTACTAAAAATACAAAAAATTAGCCGGGCGCGGTTGTGGGCGCCTGTAGTCCCAGCTACTCAGGAGGCTGAGGCAGGAGAATGGCGTGAACCCGGGAGGCGGAGCTTGCAGTGAGCCGAGATCGCGCCACTGCACTCCAGCCTGGGCGACAGAGTGAGACTCCGTCTCAAAAAAAAAAAAAAAAAAAATACAAAAATTAGCTGGGTGTGGTTTCACACGCCTGTAATCCCAGCTACTTGGGAGGCCGAGGCAGGAGAATCTCTTGAACCCCAGAGGTGGAGGTTGCAGTGAGCCGAGATCACATCATTGCACTCCAGCCTGGGCGACAGAGCAAGACCCTGTCTCAAAAAAAAAAAAAAAAAAAAGTTGTCATCTTAGAGTTTAAGGTTTATCTTAGACCAGCCTTGCAAATATCAAAAAAGTGCAATAGCCCACCAGATGTCTAATTCAACAATTGTCACTGACGCAATTAGAGTCAATTCTTGTTCAAGGATTCCATATTTACGAATTTGCCTCCGTACTAAAATGTATTGGTAACCCCAAAATCAAAACTTATCGCAGTTTCATGGCCATTCACAGACATGGGAGGAGGAATGAAACATTTGAGTCACCCACATACCTTCCCAGCTGACGTTAGCAAGGTGGTGCTGTCTTCTTGTTTCAGTTCCCCAATTATATATGTGTCCTTTTTGCAACCCATTTAGTGCCACACGCATTTTTCGTATGTTTGTGCTTTTTGTTTTGTTTTGTCTTTTTTATTTTTATTTTTTTGAGATGGAGTCTTGCTCTGTCCCCCAGACTGGAATGCGGTGGCACGATCTCAGCTCACTGCAACCTCTGCCTCCTGGGTTCAAGCGATTCTCCTGCCTCAGCCTCCCAAGTACCTGGGATTACAGGTGCAAACCACCACGCCTGGCTAATTTTTGTGTTTTTAGTAGAGATGGGGTTTCACCATGTTGGCCAGGCTGGTCTCAAACTCCTGACCGCAGGTGATCTGCCCACCTTGGCCTCCCAAAGTGCTGGGATTACAGGCGTGAGCCACTGCACCCAGCTGTTGGTGCTTTTTGTTGGTAATTTGGCTGTTTCACACGGTCTCCAGGAACAGTGCTGAAGTGCTGTCTGGTGTTCCCAAGCATAAGAAGGCTGTGATGTGCATTATAAATAAGCTTTATGCAGGCATTAGTTATATTGCTGTAGGCTGTGAATTCAATGTTAATGAATCAACAAGATATATTAAATAAGGTGCCTTTATTTTATTTTTTTTGTTTTTTGAGACAGAGTCTCGCTCTGTCACCCAGGCTGGAGTGCAGTGGTGCGGTCTCAGCTCACTGCAATATCCACCTCCCGGAGTTTACGTTATTCTCCTGCCTCAGCCTCCCGAGTAGCTGGGATTATACGCATGTGCCACCACACCTGGCTAATTTTTGTATTTTTAATAGTGACAGGGTTTCACCATGTTGGCCAGGCTGGTCTTGAACTCCTGACCTCAGGTGATCTGCCCACCTCGGCCTCTCAAAGTGCTAGGATTACAAGCCTGAGCCACCACACCCAGCCTAAATAAGGTGTCTTTAAACAGAATCACACATACAACACAGTTATATATTGATTGGTGGGTGAAAACATTGTGACGAGAGACTCAAAGGGACCTTACCCAGGATATCCCCTGGGAGCGACCGTTTAGTATTCAGTAATTCAGTGTTCATTGCAACTCTACAGAAAACAGCTGCCACAAATAATGAAAATCGACTGTAAATTTTTTAAGTAAATGAGTTCAGAGTTATGCCTTTTGAATGTGCTACTCTTTCCACAAATCTAGCTCTGTGGGCTTGCTCCTCTCCTGTCTTTCGAATGAACAGTCACTACCTGGTGACATTGAGCAGATATGCTCAGGAAAGACAAGGATGGAAAAGCTCATCATTTCTCAATGCTCTTTAGTAGGGAAGCATCCTGGTCTGCTTTTTGTTTTTTGCTTTTTTTTTTTTTTTTTTTTGACATGGGGTTGGACTCTGTCGCCCAGGCTGGAGTGCAGTGGTACAATCATGGCTCATTGCAGCCTCCACCTCCCACACTCAAGAGATCCTCTGACCTCAGTCTCCTGAGTAGCTGGGACTACAGGGGTGTGCCCCCATGCCCGGGTAATTTTTATATTTTTTATATAGATGGGGTTTCACCATGTTGCCCAGGTTGTCCCGAACTCTGGGCTTAAGCAATCGGGTCCACCTCAGCCTTCTAAAGTGCTGGGATTACAGGCTTGAGCCATGGCGCCCAGCCCCTGGTCTGTTTTATATTGTTCAGGGGAGGGATTATGTTGGTCAGGCACAGACATCAGCATGTAGACTAAGGAATAGAAATCAATCCTCTAATTGGGCAGAGAGGTGCCAATGTGCTGTGATTACAAGACAGAAAGAAAATGCCTCACCCTTTACGAGCTTACTGGCTCAAGGAATGCAGAACAGAAGATAGCCAGGCGATAATAAATAAAACAGGGACCTTTGATTAGCTGCCTGGCATGAAAGGACACTTGCCTCAGAAGAGGGAGACCTATGACCCTATTTCCTGAGTCACTCATCTGGCGCCTCTCCTGCCCCGTGGAAAGGTTAAGAGGTTGTGGAGTCAGACAGATATATTAATAGATTAAAAGCCCGTCTGCCCACTCACTGGCTGTGCAAACCTCAGCCTCAGTTTTCTTATCTGTAAACTGAGGGCTAATAGTACCTGTTTCAAGGAGATATTGAAAGGATTGAGAGAAATTAAGTGCCTATTGCAAAACGTGGTCCATACTGGGTTATTCAGTAAGGTTCTTCAATGTTGCCACCTTTTTACACTATTGCATGTTAATTTGTGAACATGATCTCTCAGTAACCCTTTCTCCTGGAGAAGAAAGAATCATGCGTCAAACTTTCAGTCCTTTTGTAAGTTTAATTACGTGCCTGCTACTGAGCAAGCCCCGTGTGATATGGGAGAAAGAGAGATGTAAAGCTCATATGACCTCGTTCTGAAGGAACTCACAGAAAAACAATTTTTGAATCAATAAGAATTATCTAGAATAACAAGGACCTGGTTAACAGACTGACTTTACTCCACATCTAAGAAATTCCAGACTTGGCCTGGCTTGGTGGCTCATGCCTGTAATTCCAGCACTTTGGGAGGCCGAGGCGGGTGGATCACCTGAGGTCAGGAGTTCGAGACCAGCCTGGCCAACGTGGTGAAACCCCTGTCTCTACCAAAAATTAGCCAGGCTTTGTGGCGCACGCCTGTAATTCCAGCTACTCGGGAGGCTGAGTGAGGCAGGAGAATCAGTTAAACCTGGAAGACGGAGGTTGCAGTGAGCTGAGATCGTATCACGGCACTCCAGCCTAGGTGACAGAGCAAGACTCTGTCTCAAAAAAAAAAAAAAAAAAAAGAAAAAAGAAATTCCAGACTCGATAGTAATGCCTATTTGATAACAAGCAAAATCAGGTCTATTTTCCTAGTAGCTGCGCTTGTTCTCCTCTTCTCTCTTATATAGAAAAGTCTAGATACCATAATGCTGACTACAATTGCCTTATATAGAACTTAATTTGTTTTAGGATACATCTATTTAAAAAAAAAAAAAAAGCAAAACAATTCTACAAGACAAAAAGAATATGTACAGCTTCTTCAAAAATAGTCTGGTCTGATATTCTCATAATAAATTAATTTCGAAAACACGTGTTAGAGAAATGCAAATAGAGCAATGAATAAGGGTTACCTTTCTACATGACATATTTCTTTAATGTTTATAATTTTATTCAATGAAAGCATTAACTTTTCATCAGAACAAAATAAAGGGGTTGTTTTGGTTTTTCTTAAAGCCATGAGAAGTTGAAAGAAAAATAAAATCATTCCTATTCCCAACACCTACTGTTAATATTTTGGTGTGTTTCCTTGCAAACTTTTTCTCTGCATACTTAGTAGCCTGTATTTACACAGCTGGGACCATAGCATAAAATATTACGTCCTGCTTACTTCAATCATAATGTAAGCATTTTTCATTTATAAACTTTTCATAAACATTTTTAATGGCTGCATAATATTCCATTGAGCCGTATATAATCATTTACATAATGCTACTCCTATATTCAAACACTTAGGTTGTTTCAAACTTTTCTCTATTACATATAGTTTCAATCTCGGTGCATGAATCCAAGTCTGTACTTTGGATTATTTCCTATGACAGATTCCCAGAAGTGGAATGACGAGCTCTAAGGCAATGAACATTTTTCAGACCTGTGATACAGATTGCCAAATCGCTTTCCCAAAAGAGTTGTACCATGTCACACTCCCACTGACAATGTTGCTCATTCCACTTTTAATGGCATCATGTGACTGAAATGGCCAATAGCAAGGTTTACATAAACTATGATACATCTAGCCAGTGAATTATACAGCCCATGAACTTTCTAATGGGGTCTGGGTAACAGCATGGAAAAATAGTTATGCTGCAATGTTAAGCAGAAAAAGCAGGACACGGAATTGAATGTAATTGCCAGTGCCCCCAAAAAATAAATAAATAAATAAAGCTGCCTAAGAATAAGGACCAGGAAAGCAAAACAAAACCAAAAAAAAAAAAAACAAAAAACATTGACATGTAAGAGTAAGTGTGGCAAGGTGATGACTGTGAGATTGATAACTGTCTCTCTGGTTGTAATTATTTTCAGGGGTGAAAATAATGTATTAATTTCACCTTGTGTTAATTTCACCTTGTGTTGCTATAGCACAGTTCAATATCTCAAAAACTTCACATACCAGCAAAGTATTCGGGCTACAACACTGCACAGTACTGAATTTCTCAAAAGTTTCTCCTGCAGGATTCTAGCATTTCCAAAACTGGCCTAAGTGTTTTCGCGGCTAAAGGATCATGGTGGTCTTTTCTGAATTCCCAGAAATAATTAAGTCAATGAATGGAATTTTCTCAAATGTAAATTCTCCCATGACTTCTTTTTCCTCAAACCTCTGGCAACTGGCACCACTCTTCTGCTAGAGATGACAAGAATGAAGACTGCACAAATAGTAACAGAAAACTACTGAAACAGCTGGTCACATTCTATGGATCCTGGGCTTGTGGTTGTACTATTTTACCACAGCGTAGAAGAGAGTCGTATTTTCTGCTAGCAAAACTGTTCCAAGTCCCGTGATGGAGTGAATATCAATAGGTTGTGACGATCACCTAGGAGCATTGTGATGTCAGTTTCCGAAATTCACCAGCTGTACAGATGTGTGCACAGCTGAGTTCTGACCCCTCCCATCTCCTACCCTGTTCTGGGAGGGGAAAATACAGGGCATGACATAACCCAGGGCTGATGGGGGCTGCTTCCAAAAGTAACGGTGTTCTTAAGAAGCCACCACCCCCAGTGCCTTTTTTGATATTTATCCTGTGTCTAGTCTTTTCCCTCCTCAGCCGATCTTCCACACTGACTTTAAGTATAGCTACCTAAAATATTTCTACTTCAAGTATAATTCAGGGACCAGTAGCCTCTGCATACCCCTGGGAACTTGTTAAAAATTCAGAACGCCTCATCCCAGATATATGAAATCAGAATCCGCATTTTAACAAGATCCCCAGGTAATCTACTTGCACACTATGTTTAAGAAGCACTGGGGACCGGGCGCAGTAGCTCACACCTGTAACCCTAGCACTTTGGGAGGCCAAGGCGAGAGAATTGCTTCAGCCCAAGAGTTTGAGACCAGCCTGGACAATATAGCGAGACCCTGTTTCACCTATTTATCATTACCTGAATACATTAAGGCTTTCTCAAGCCCAACAAAGCACAACTTTGTATGTGCAGTTTCCACTGCAAGAATGCCTTTCCACAAATGGGGAAATCACATTCAACCTTCAAAACCCAACCCAGGCCAGGCACAATAGCTCACACCTGTAATCCTAGCACTTTGGGAGGCTGAGGTGGGCAGATCGCTTGAACTCAGGAGTTCAAGACCAGCCTGGGCAACATGTCAAAACCCCATCTCTACAAAAATACAAAAAAAAAATTAGCTGGGCATGGTGGCACGGGTCTGTAGTCCCAGCTACTTGTGGGGGCTGAGGCTGGAGGATCGCTTGAGCCCAGGAGGTTGAGGCTGCAGTGAGCCGAGATCGAGCCACTGCACTCTAGCCTGGGTAACAAAGTGAGACCTAGTTTCAAAATAAAAAAAAAACCCCGACCCAAATACTCCTCCAAGAAATCTGCTTGGTCTCCTCCTCCCAACACACTCCCTACTTCTCCTTCCTCTGAGCTCCACAGCCCTAGTTTTGTTTGTTTGTTTGTTTTGCTTTGTTTTGTTTGAGATGTAGTCTCACTCTTGTCCCCCAGGCTGGACTGCAATGGCACCATCTTGGCTCACTCAACCTCCGCGTCCTGGGTTCAAGTGATTCTCCTGCCTCAGCCTCCTGAGTAGCTGGGATTACAGGCGCCCGCCACCACGCCCGGCTAATTTTTGTATTTTTAGTAGAGACGGGGTTTCACCATGTTGGCCAGGCTGGTCTCGAACTCCTGACCTCAGGTGATCCACCCGCCTCAGCCTCCCAAAGAGCTAGGATTACAGGTGTGAGCCACTGTGCTGGCCAGCCCTCGTATTTTAAGTAGTCTATGTGTATATACGTGTGTACGCCCTACTAGGTGACAATTTCCTTGTTGGTGGCTCAGTAGACATTTAAGCTATGTTTGCAAAATGTGAATGACTGATTGATGGAATAAATCAGTGCTGCTTCTGGCTCTGCCACGTGATCACTGATGTGATTTTCCTCTTTGAAAAATGCCCTGGATGTTGTGAAAATCAAATAAGTTCTGTGCATGGAAAAGTGATTCATAAACTGCAAAGATCTGCAGAATTTACCTAAATCTCAGGGCTCTCTGCAACGGCCATCCCTGGATCTGCCTGGGGTTGGCCTTGTGATAACGACCCAAGAGGATATTGACATATACAGATTCTGAGGCCCTACCTGCAGAGATTCTGATTCAGGAGGAATTCTGCATTGTCACACGCTTTTCAGGTGGTTCAGTGTGAAGTCAAATCTGGGAACAGCTGGCTTGTGAGTTCACCTCTCACTCCTTGACCCAGGGCCTGGACTTAAGCGAGGCAGGAGAAGAACCAGAGTGAATTTTTAAGGAGGACCTCATTCTCAAGGGCGTGCAAGTGTGGGATGGGCCTTCTGAGAGAGAGGGCCTTCTTAAAAACTGTTCACCCTAGGAGTCGGCCATGACCACCGGCAAAGCAGGTAGGATCATCCAACGTGACCCCTGTCTGAGCCTGCTGCCTGGGGATCTCCAGGGCCTGAGCCACAGGCAGGCCCAGGTGAGTTGAGGACAAGATGCCCACACGACCTTGAAGTTCCAGGCCCGACCACTGCAGCCCCATTAACGGCCTGTTTTCCCTTAAGTGGAGAAGAAGCAGACTAAGTCTAACCTCAATGCCCCACGGAGTCTGACCACCACAGGGCACCAGGGGCCTTTGAAGAGCCCAGGTCTTGGCACTCGAGCAAGCAGATTTTTCTCAGTTGTTCAGACCCCGAGTGCCAGCTCTGAGCACTCCAGACTTCTGGTGGTCAGCATCCTCTCGGGCTCATGGGGACTGTCCCTAGGTTGCCATGTGTGGAGGTGAAGTGACTTCCTACCCCTCTAACTTCCCAGAAGGCACAAAGCTCACTCTCCTCCTTCCCTCTTTTCCTTTTTCATGAACTGGCCTGGCTGTGTCAGGCAGGGTCAGGCTCAGCAGAAGGCACATCACATGTATCTTTTTTATTAAAGACAGGGTGTGGCCGGGCGCGGTGGCTCAAGCCTGTAATCCCAGCACTTGGCGCGGTGGCTCAAGCCTGTAATCCCAGCACTTTGGGAGGCCGAGGCGGGTGGATCACGAGGTCAGGAGATCGAGACTATCCTGGCTAACATGGTGAAACCCCGTCTCTACTAAAAATACAAAAAACTAGCCGGGCGAGGTGGCGGGCGCCTGTAGTCTCAGCTACTTGGGAGGCTGAGGCGGGAGAATGGCGTGAACCTGGGAGGCGGAGCTTGCAGTGAGCCGAGATCACGCCACTGCACTCCAGCCTGGGAGACACAGCGAGACTCCGTCTCAAAAAAAAAAAAGACAGGGTGTTACTTGTTGCCCAATCAGGAGCACAGTGGCACGATCTTAACTCACTGCGGCCTCGAACTTCTGGGCTCAAACAATCCCCCCCACCTCAGCCCCCCAAGTAGCTGGAACTATAGACCCATACCACCACGCTCAGCTAATTTTTTTGTATTGTGTAGAGTTGAGGTTTTGCCATGTTGCCTCCTGAGTAGCTGGGACTACAAGTGCACCACTACGCCCAGCTAATTTTTTAAAAATTATTTTTGTAAACAATGGGCTCTTGCTATATTGCCCAGGCTGGTCTCAAACTCCTGACCTCAGGTGATCCGCCCGCCTCGGCCTCCCAAAGTGTTGGGATTACAGGTGTGATCCACAGCACCCACCATTTTATTTTTTTTAGAGACAGTCTTGTTGGCATTCAGTGATACAGTCATAGCTCACTGCAGCCTCAAACTCCTGGGCTCAAGCAATCCTCCTGCCTCAGCCTCCTGAGTAGCTAGACCTACATGTGTGCTCCACGAGAGGACCAATTTTTTAATTTTGTTGTAAAAATGGGGTCTCATGGCTGGGTACAGTGGCTCACACCTGTAAACCAAGCACTTTGGGAGGCTGAGGCAGTCAGATTACCTAAGGTCAGGAATTTGAGGCCAGCCTGGCCAACGTGGTGAAACCCCATCTCTACTAATAATAAAAAAGTAGCCAGGTGTGGCAGTGTGTGCCTGTAATCCCAGCTACTCAGGAGGCTGACACAGGAGAATCTCTGGAAGGTGGGAGGCAGAGGTTGCAGTGGGCCAAGATCACACCACTGCACTCCAGCCTGAGTGACAGAGCAAGATTCTGTCTCAAAAAAAAAAAAAAAAAAAAAAAAAATTGGGTCTGACTGTGTTGTCCAGGTTGGTCTTGAGCTCCTAACCTCAAGCAGTTCCTCCCCCTTGGCCTCTCAAAATGTTGGATATGAGCTACCAAGCCCAGCCACATTTCTTTCCTATCACCATTATTACATCTCACAAGGCAGGTACTATTATCTCTATTTCACAGATGAGAATAAGTTCAAAGAGGTGAAGGAATTTGTTCAAAATCACAGGACAAACCAAAGGCAGATGGGATTGAAGCCCCAGAGCTCTTCCTCTCCTTCCTCTGCTTCTCTAAATTTGTTTTATTATATTCCTGTGTATACGTATATATATGTATGTATATATATTTATGTAATTTCCCCTGCTTTGTATTTCTAAACTTCTTCCTGTTTTTCCTGGAGCATCTGTAGTTAACAGTAATCAGAAACTTGGGTTCTAGCAGTTTCCCCTGAGGGTGTTTCTCCAATCTAAGACTGGATTCTTAAGGGATTTTAGGGTTTGTGTGTCTGTGTTTGTGGATGTACCTCTTTTCAAAACAATGTGTTGAGACAATATACGAGCATCTTTTAAATGCTGGGAGTAAGGGGCGAGGGCAGAAAACACTGCCAATCTAAAATTCCATACCCAGTGAAAGTTTTTTGGCGAGGCCCACCGGCTCACAACTGTGATCCCAGCACTTTGGGAGGCTGAGGCAGGAAGATTGCTTGAACCCAGGAGTTTGAGACCAGCCTGGGCAACATGGCAAAACCCTGTCTCTACTGAAAATATTTTTAAAATTAACGAGGTATGGTGGCACATGTCTGTAGTCCCAGCTACTCTGAAAGGCTGAGGTGGGAGGATTGCTGGAGCCCAGGAGGTGGAGGTTGCAGTGAGCTGAAATCGTACCACTGCACTTCAGCCTGGGACAGAGTGAGACCCTGTCTCACAAAAAAGGCAAAAAGAAAAGAAAAAAGAAAAAAAAAGGAAACAGGCTTTTTAAATGAAGGTGCAATAAGGTTCTTCCGGCAGAAGAAAAATAATTCCATATGAAATAATGGAAATGCAAGGAAAAGGGTAAACATAAGTGAATATTGACTCTATGAAAGCAACAACGATAATAGTATTTGTCATTTAAAATATAAAACGAGGCCACGGCCAGGTGCGGTGGCTCATGCCTGTAATCCCAGCACTTTGGGAGGCTGAGGTGGGCGAATCACGAGGTCAGGAGTTCGAGACCAGCCTGGCCAACATGGTGAAACCCCGTCTCTACTAAAAATACAAAAAATAGCTGGGCATGGTGGTGGGCGCCTGTAATCCCAGCTGCTTGTGAGGCTGAGGCAAGAGAATCGCTTGAACCCAGGAGGCAGAGGTCGTGGTGAGCCGAGATCACGCCACTGCACTCCAGCCTGGCTGACAGACTGAGAGCCTGTCTCAAAAAAAAAAAAAAAAAAAAAAAAAAGATGACAAAGAAAAGGTTGTGTAAAAATCCAATCATCAAAATACTCAAAACCAAATTTGTGATATTATAGCATAGGCGTCTTTGTTATTGCATTAAATAATGAGATCTGATGGTAAGTCTAATTTCTAAGTCATAGAAATGAGCATATATTATATTTGGTAAATCTACTATTACTTTCATTGGATATGAAATATTTGTGATTTGCATATACAACACACATAACATATGCACACCCAATGCCCCACATCAGCAGAGACCAAATGAAATGGAATCTATTGCCTCTAAGAAATGGGACAAGACGCAATGGCTCACACCTATAATCCCAGCATATTGGGAGGCCAAAGCAGGTGGATCGCTTGAGCCCAGGGGTTCAAGACTATTCTGGACAACATAGTGAGACTCCTGTCTAAAAGAAACAAACAAACAAAACAAAAAAGAAAAAAACCCCTCAAAAATAAATAAATAATTAAGAAAATAAATGGACCAGATGTGGTGGCTCATGCCTGTAATGCCAGCACTTTGTGAGACTCAGACAGGCTTGCTTGAGCCCAGAAGTTTGAAACCAGCCTGGGACACATAGGAAGACCCTGTCTATACAAAAAAAAGTCTTTTAGTTAGCCAGGTGTGATGATGCATGCCTGTGGTCCAGCTCCTTGGGAGGCTGAAGTGGGTGGATAGCTTGAGCCTAGGAGGTTAAGGCTGCAGTGAGCTGTGTTTGTACCACTGCACTCCAGCCTGGGCAACAGAGCGAGACTCTGTCTCAAAAGAAACAAAAAAGAAAGAAGAAGAAGAAGAAAAGAAATTTTTTTTTTTTTTTTTTTTTTGAGATGGAGTCTCGCTCTGTTGCCCAGGCTGGAGTGCAGTGGCCGGATCTCAGCTCACTGCAAGCTCCGCCTCCCGGGTTTATGCCATTCTCCTGCCTCAGCCTCCCGAGTAGCTGGGACTACAGGTGCCCGCCAACTCACCCGGCTAGTTTTTTGTATTTTTTAGTAGAGACGGGGTTTCACCGTGTTAGCCAGGATGGTCTCGATCTCCTGACCTCGTGATCCACCCGTCTCGGCCTCCCAAAGTGCTGGGATTACAGGCTTGAGCCACCGCGCCCGGCCAGAAAAGAAAATTAACAGCAATGCGAAATGGAGGCCAGGCACAGTTGCTTATGCCTGTAATGCCAACACTTTGGGAGGTTGAGTCGAGCAGATCACTTGAGGTCAGGAGTTGGAGACCAGCTTGGCCAACATGGTGAAACCTCATCTCTACTAAAAATACAAAAGTTAGCTGGGCATGGTGGCTCATGCCAGTAGTACCACCTACTCAGGAGGCTGAGGCAGGAGAATCGCTTGAATCCAGATGGCAGCAAGCCGAGTTCGTGCCACTGCACTCCAGACTGGGCAACAGACCGAGACTCACCTCAGAAAAAAAAAAAAAAAAAAAAAAGTGGGATGTCTCCAGTACAGCAGACTCCATTTCCTTAAGGCTATTCCATTTAAAGTGTCTGCATAAAATCCTCATGGGGTTTCCAGAATTGCCCAGAAAGAGGATAATATGACTCTCTTCTTGAAAAAACAGGTAACATTTAGTCCTCTATAATACAAGAAAAGAAAATTTAGAACAAAAATTTGGTTTTGGAGACAGGATTTCACTGTTACCCAGGCAGGAGTGCAGTGACACAATCACGGCTCATTGCAGCCTCCATCTCCCAGGCTCAAATGATCCTCCTGCCCCATTTTTTTATTTTTTATTTTTTGTAGCGATGGAGTATTACTATGTTGCCCAGGTGGCCTTGAACTCCTGGGCTCAAGAGATCCTCCTGCCTTGGCCTTTCCAAGTGCTGGGAATTACAGGCATGAGCCACCATGCCTGGCCCCAAAAATATAATTTTTAAAAAGTAGGAAACAAAGGTTCTCATTTGAGGTCACGGCTACTGAAAGAAGTAACCAATGAATCCACAGACCTCTCTTTTGCCTGTCCAGTACCCCACGCAAGGCAACTAGTCAGGCAGAGGCTACTTAGCAGCTTTTCAGCCGGGAGCTGGAGAGGACAGCCCATCCTCTGGGTAACAGAGGAGATAAGTGTGTTTGGATGGGGAGGAGAATGTGTGTTTTAAAGTACTGTTGTGTTGTCAGTTCCGATTCTCCCAAACTACCAGAGTTGCCTAAGTGACCCGGTATCAGGTGCGTGGCCGAGAAATGCTAGTTTCCAAAACAAGCCAAATGGGAATGAATCACAAGCGGGCTCACACATGGCAATGGAAGATAGGAATCCCCGAACTCAGCCCTTTGGTTGTCTCGGGCGCCGGGGGTCAGAGATCTGACAATAAGGGCAGATGGTGAGGCTCCTCAGACAGCAGAGAAAAGGGTTTGGGATTTGTATGACTTGCAGAAAATGGGGAACTGCCAAAAGTTTTGTAGGAGAGGAGAAACCAACGAAGCACTGTGCTTCAAGGTCAGAGTTCATCTCGGAGCAACAAACACTTTCTAGGGTTTGCTCCACACGGATCTTGTGCTAGGCACAGGCTTGAGGTGACTAAAGAAAGATAGAGTTCCTGTTCCCAGAGAACAAATTATCCCCACAGTATGACAAATACTGTGATGGGGCCAGGCACGGTGGCTCATGCCTGTAACCCTAGCACTTTGGGAGGCAGAGGCAGGCAGATCACCTGAGGTCAGGAGTTTGAGACCAGCCTGGCCAACACGGTGAAACCCTGTCTCTACTAAAAATACAAAAATTAGCCGGGCATGGTGGCGCGTGCCTGTAGTCCCAGCTACCTGGGAGGCTGAGGCAGGAGAATTGCTTGAATTCAGAAGTTGTAGGTTGCAGTGAGCTGAGATTGGGCCTCTGCACTCCAGCCTGCGTGACAGAGTGAGACTCTGTCTCAAAAACAAAACAAAACAAAACAAAACAAAAAACTGTGATGGAAAGGAGCCCAGGAAGGTTTTTTGGAGGAAGCAGATCTGACTGAAAGACTGACAGGTAGGAGTGATGCAGATAAAGATGGGTCTGCAAGGGCACTTACAGCAATGGGAACATCTTTGGAGGGGAGGGAGAACAAATGTGAGTAGGATGGGGTGCTGGACACCTCTCATCTGACCCCCAGATCCACTCTGCACATTTCAGCACTTTGCTCTGTGCCCCAGGCAGTTGAACTTCATGGACTACATTCATGATAACCTTGACCCTGGCTTCTGGTCAGATTCTGCCTATGGAAGACACCGGCAGGAGATGGGAGGTGAGGAGAAAGGCTGGTATGTATATCCCCTGCTCTCCCTCTCTCCTTCCTCTTGACCCTTCAAGTCAGGGGGAGTGGATGAGGTGCCCTCGTTATCAGTCTCAAAGTAATGCTTTTTGGTTTTCCCAAGCCCTACCAACCTTCCATAAAAGTTGTTTTATTAAATACCCCCAAAGGTATCCTCTGTACCCTGCTGGGACCATGACTGATACAGCAGCATGGAGGGGTTTTTTCATTATCCAAATACAACATGAGGCATGGTGGCTCATGCCTGTAATCCCAGCACCTTAGGAGGCCAAGGTAGGCAGATCACTTGAGGTCAGGAGTTCAAGACCAGCCTGGTAAACATAGTGAAACCCCATCTATACTAAAGATACAAAAACATTAGCTAGGTGTGGTGGTGGCCCCTATTATCCCAGCTACTGGGGAGGCTGACGCATGAGAATCGCTTGAACCCAGGAGACGGAGGTTGCAATGAACAGAGATTGCGCCACTGCACTCCAGCCTGGGCAACGGAGCGACTCAGTCTAAAAACAAAACAAAACAAGAACGAAAGAAATACAACATGACAGTCTCCTAAACTAGGAGAGGAGTGGGAACATTACCTTGTGAATGTAAAGCACTCGACAGCAACAAAGCCTTTTCTCAGCACGGACTTATCCACAGCTCCCAAATACCCCAGGTCAGAGGCCACCAATTCCATCTCATAGATGCGCAGCAGCAGAGGCCTGGAGAGCATATGGAGACTTGGCCAAGAGACATGGCCTGTCAGTGGGCGACCCAGAGTCCACAGCCTGATTTTTTCAGTTGCTAATCCATTCCCTTTCTACCAGTGCAACTCTAACTGGGCCTGGAGTGGTGGAAGAAATTCAAAGAGGCCTCCATGTGCGTGCATACATGCATGTACATGTCTTCCACAGGAATCAGTGAGTCATTCAACAAACATTTATTGAGCTCTGACTGGATTTACAGACCTGTATTAGAAACTGAGGAATGAAAGAGATTAGATATGGGGAAAAGGAGAATGAGTCAGAAGGAGGGGTGGCAGCACAGGGTGGTAGAAGAGAACACTGGCCCCACAGTCCAGCAGTCCTGGTTCCCAGGCCCAGTCTATGAAATGTGTCTCTGAGATCTTCCATCTACTGAACCTGGAGAGATCAACCATTTCTGGTTTCAAACAAAATAGTCAAGTCAATTTCAAATGCAACTGCAAGCTGCAATTCCTCCAACAGCTCTAGACTTCTTGGCATGACACACAGCACCCTTTACCAACTGGCCTTCTCTCATCTCTCCAGTCTTGATTGCTGGAGGCTCTCTGCCTCCCATCCTGCTACCCTGACATTAGAAACTACCCACAGCTTCCGGTAAGCCACACTGGCTCTCACCTCCAAGACTTTGCACTAGCTATTCCTTGTGCCTGGAAGGCTTTTTCCCACACTTAGCTCTACAGTTGACCCTTGTACAACACAGGAGTTGTGAGAGCCAACCTCTCCCACAACCCCACATAGTCAAAAATCCACAAAAATCCTGACTCCCCCAAAACTTCATTACTAATAGCCTACTGTTGGCCAGAAGCCTTTCTGATAATGTAGTCGATTAACACATATTTTGTAGGTTATATGTATTATATACTGTATTCTTACAATGAAGTTAGAAAAACAATTATCTATCTATCCACTGACCCACTGGGTGGCATGAGCCACTGGACATGGTGGCTGATGCCTACAATGCCAGCACTTTTGGAGGCCAAGGTGGGCAGACCCTTGAGCCCAGGAGTTCAAAACCAGCTTGGGCAACACAGCAAGACCCTGTCGCTACAAGAATTACAAAAGTAGTCAAGCACGGTGCCACATGTCTCTAGTCCCGGCTACTCAGGAGGCTGAGTTAGGAGGATTGAATCACTTGAGCCCAGGAGATGGAGGCTGCAGTGAGCCGTGATCACACCACAGCATTCCAGCCTGGGTGACAGAGCAAAACCCTGTTTGGAAAAAATAAATAAATAAATAAATAAATAAATAAATAAATAAATAAGAGAAAAAATGTACCTACTATTCATTAAGTGAAAATGTATCATCATAAAGGTCTTCATCCTTGTGATTTTCACACTGAATAGGCTGAGGAGGGGGAGGAAGCAGGGGGTTGGTCTTGCTGTCTCAGAGGTGGCAGAGGCAGAAGAAAATCCTCCTAGAATTAGACCTGCACAGTTCAGTGCCACGTTGTTCAAGAATCAGCTGTAATTTCTGCACCTGTAAAATGCTTACTCAAACTTGGAGATTCAATTCAGGCTAATTACTGTATCCTCAGTAATAACTGCACAGAGAAAGCCCCCAAATCTTGGCAAATTCAACTGATTAAGTAATCATAAAATAGCTACAATGTAGTGAGTCCATGTCCATGGGATAATAACAAAAATATCAAACAAGCTCTTTGGGGACTAGGAACTTGAATGTAGCTGAAGAGTGAGTGAGCAGGGAGATGATTAGATGGATGAGTAAACAGATAGATAAAAGTGAATGGATGGCCGAGAGCGGTGGCTCACGCCTATAATCCCAGCACTTTGGGAGGCCGAGGCAGGTGGATCACTTGAGGTCAGGAGTCTCAGACCAGCCTGGCCAACATGGTGAAACCTCATCTCTACTAAAAATACAAAAATTAGCTGGGTGTAGTGGCATGTGTCTGTAATCCCAGCTACTCAGGAGGCTGAGGCACAAGAATCACTTGAACCAGGGAGGCGGAGGTTGCAGTGAGCCAAGATCGTGCCACTGCACTCCAGCCTGGGTGACAGACTGAGACTGTCTCAAAAAAAAAAAAAAAAAAAAGGACGGATGGAGAAATAGATGGATTGAAAATGAGTGTGTGACAGTTGGTAGATGAATGGGGAATTAAATGGATGGATGACTTCGTGAATAAATGGTTGCATGGATGGGATTACTTGCTTGCATTGATCAAAACAGACTTGACCTAATCTCAAAGTGGTAAGAAAGGACAGGAATCTAGTTGGTGAGATTGGGGCCATGGAGCTTAAAAAAACATTGGGAATCTCACTAGCAAACGTAAGGTCTGCTTGTGAACAAGTTACTATCATCACAAAGCTCTCGATAAGTTCCAATCTGCTACCCCAGGTGAAGCCCAGAGGATGATGCCAGTCACGAAAATCTGATCAACTGGACTGACTGATCAACAGGACTTAACCTGATGGAAGTCTATTGGAGTTAGGTCCAGATATAGAATCTTAAGGCTTGGGGATCTGACAAAGCATCTGTATTTGTGATTCTTATGACAAGACGGCAATGCACAAATCAGTGGGAGAAGATAGGAGGGGTGCATGAACTGCTAACTCCTCTTACTGTCAGAGCTTCAAAGTGCAGGTTCTACACAAACCAGCCTGCCTCCCTAGCACGTCTCAGCACACTCTCCCTACAATGGACTTTCTTGAATCTCAAAGTATTCTGACAGCTGTGTCCCAGACCACATTGCTCCTTGGAAACTCGAACTTCACATTAACTCCATCTCTTCTGTTGCCCCACAATATCCCTTTACCTCCCCTCATAGAGGGTGCTCATGGCTTGCAAATCCGTAGCTTCCGGAGGGCTGGGGAGAGCACTCTGATGACCAGACCAACGCTGCTTCACCCAGGAAAAGCCCTATTATAAGTTATTAACTAGGGTAGGGATGGATTTCCTTTGGAGCCAAAGATGAAGCATTAGCAAGAGTCTGCTTTCAATGATAGTCTGCACTGTAAGGGAATTTTTTTTTCTTTTTCTTTTTTTAATTACAGAACTTGCTTTTCTTTGAAAAAAGAATTCAGAGCTAGCACAGGAAAACAGGTTTCAAAAGTCCTTCAGCCTTGACAAAGCCCTTCACATAGTTTTGATTTTTGTTTGTTTTTGTTTGTTTGTTTGTTGATATGCAGTTTCACTATCCTCTCAGGCTGAAGTGCAGTGGCGCAATCTCAGCTCACTGCAACCTCCGCCTTCCGGGTTCAAGTGATTCTTGTGCCTCAACCTCCCGAGTACCTGGGATTACAGCGTGCGCCACCACGCCCGGCTAAATTTTGTATTTTTAGTAGAGACGGGGTTTCGCCATGTTGGCCAGGCTGGTCTCGAGCTCCTGACCTCAAGTGATCCACCCACCTCGGTCTCCCAAAGTGCTGAGATTACAGGCATGAGCCACCGTGCCCGGCCTTAGTTTTTTTTGATCTCCACCAGATCCTTCTAGAAGGGTCTCTACTTTGGCTGCACAACAGAATCACCTGGAGAGTTTTTAGAACTCCTGATTTCTAAAGCCGGATCCCAGAACAATTACATAAGAATCATGGGGATGAAGTCGGTCTGAGCCCCGGGTGATTCCAATATCAGCCCAGGTAAGCACAAGTGCTCCAAGGTCTTAGCCTCATTCTGCCAAGGCAGGAGGCTCCAGAGGGGTGAAATAAGTTGGCCCCAGATCTCAAGCTTGTGAAAGTGAATTTCAAAACCAGATTCTCTCTTCATTCTCTGTGTTCTTTCAGATGTGGCTCTTATGGCCACAGGAAAAGGTAGTAACTGACATGTACAGTTGTTCCCTAGTATCTGAGAGGAATACATTTCAGGATCCCCAGTGGATGCCTGAAACCACGGAGAGTACCTGATATAAAACCATGGTTTTTCCTTTTTAAAAAATGTTTGCTGGGCAAGGTGGCTCACGCCTGTAATCCCAACACTTTGGGAAGCTGAGGCTGAAGGACTGCTTGAGCCTAGGAGTTCAAGACCAGTCTGGGCAACACAGGGAGACCCTGTCTCTACAAAAAAATTTAAAAATTAGGCTGGGTGCGGTGGCTCACGCCTGTACAAGTCCCAGCACTTCAGGAGGCCAAGGTGGGCTGATCACCTGAGGTCGGGAGTTCAAAACCAGCCTGACCAACATGGAGAAACCCCGTCTCTACTAAAAATACAAAATTAGCCAGGGTGGTGGCGCATGCCTGTGATCCCAGCTACTTGGGAGGCTGAGGCAGGAGAATCGCTTGAACCCGGGAGGCGGAGGTTGCAGTGAGCTGAGATTGTGCCATCGCATCCCAGCCTGGGCAACAAGAGCGAAACTCTGTCTCAAAAAAAAATAAAAATAAAAATTTTAAAAAATCAGCTATTTGTGGTAGCTCATGCCTGTAGTCCCAGTTACTTGGGAGGCTAAGGTGGGAGATTTTGAGCCTGGGAGGTCAAGGCTGAAGTGAGTCATGAGCACACCACTGTACTCCAGCTTGGGTGACAGAATGAGACCATTTCAAAACGAAAACAGAGATAGGTAGGGTCTGTGTCATCCTGGCTGGAGTGCAGTGGCCCGATCAGAGCTCACAATAACCTCAAATTCCGAGGCTAAAGATTTCTCCTGTTGGGCGTGGTGGCTCATGCTTGTAATCCCAGCACTTTGGGAGGCCGAGGCGGGTGGATCACGAGGTCAGGAGTTCGAGACCATCCTGGCTAACACAGTGAAACCCCGTCTCTACTAAAAATACAAAAAATTAGCCGGGCGTGGTGGCGGGCGCCTGTAGTCCCAGCTACTTGGGAGGCTGAGGCAGGAGAATGGCCTGAACCCAGGAGGCAGGGCTTGCAGTGAGCCAAGATCGCGCCACTGCACTCCAGCCTGGGCAACAGAGCAAGACTGTCTCAAAAAAAAAATTTCTCCTGCCTCAGCCTTCTAAGTGCCTAGAACCACAGGTGTGTGCTCCCATACCCAGCTAATTTTTTTTTTTTTTTTTTTGAGAGACAGGATTTTGCTGTATTGCCCAGGTTGGATCTTGAACTCCTGGGCTCAAGCAGTCCTCCTGCCTTGGCCTCCCAAAGTACTGCAATTACACACATGAGCCACTGTGTGGGACCTATACTATGGCTTTTTGATCTGAAACCTATATTATTATACCCATTTTACTAATACAGACCCAAAGCTCAGGGCAGTAAACACACCTAGGAATTGTTGGTTCTGTCACCAGAACTAAGGAAATTCTGTTTTAACCAGGAGAAACAATTATTTGGGCATAAGTTAACTGCATAATTATACATGTATTTTTAGTAGAAGTAGACGGTTTAGAGGTACAAAGATCAAGAATATTTTGGCATAGAGATGAACCACAAGTTGAGCCTTCTACACTGGCTGACGTCAGCTGAACGCTGAGCCTAAAGGGGAAAAGGAAGGAAAGACCTACACCTCAAGGCCGGGCGCGGTGGCTCAAGCCTGTAATCCCAGCACTTTGGGAGGCCGAGACGGGTGGATCACAAGGTCAGGAGATCGAGACCATCCTGGCTAACCCGGTGAAACCCCGTCTCTACTAAAAAATACAAAAAACTAGCCGGGCGCGGTGGCTCAAGCCTGTAATCCCAGCACTTTGGGAGGTCGAGGCGGGCGGATCACGAGGTCAGGAGATTGAGACCATCCTGACTAACACAGTGAAACCCTGTCTCTACTGAAAATACAAAAAATTAGCCGGGCGTGGTGGCGGGCGCCTATAGACCCAGCTACTCGGGAGGCTGAGGCAGGAGAATGGCGTGAACCCGGGAGGCGGAGCTTGCAGTGAGCTGAGATCCGGCCACTGCACTCCAGCCTGGGTGACAGAGCGAGACCCCGTCTCAAAAAAAAAAAAAAAAAAGAAAGACCTACACCTCAATGGCAAGTTGTTTTTTTTTTTTTTTAAGAGACAGAGTCTTGCCCTGTAACCCAGACTGGAGTGCGGTGGTTCAATCTCAGCTCACTGCAACCTCTGCCTCCTAGGTTCAAGGGAGTCTCCTGCCTCTGCCTCCCAAGTAGCTGGGATTACAGGAGTGCACCACCACACCTGGCTCAGTTTTGTATTTTCAGTAGAGATGGAGTTTCACCATGTTGGCTAGGCTGGTCTCAAACTCCTGACCTCAGGTGATCCACCCGCCTCAGCCTCCCAAAGTGCCAGGATTACAGGCGTGAGCCACCGCAGCTGGCTTAATATTTTATAAACAACAAAAAAATTTCGTTTATTTGAATCCAAACATAGTTTTGAGACCATGCGTGGTGGCTCATACCTATAATCCCACTTTGGGAGGCTGATAGGAGGATCACTTGAGGCCAGGAGCTACAGACTAGCCTGGGCAACATGGTGAGACCCTGTCTCTACAAAAAGGTAAAAATTTAGCCAGGTGTGGTGTCATGCGCCTGTAGTCCTAGCTATCTGGGATGCTGAAGTGGGAGGATCACTTGGGGGTCGAGGCTGCAGTAAGCGATGATGGCACCACTGCACTCTAGCTTAGGCAACAGAGTAAGACCCTGTCTCAAAAAACAAAGAAACATGGCTGGGTGTGGTGGCTCACGCCTGTAATCCCAGCACTTAGGGAGGTGGAGGCAGGCGGATCACTTGAGGCCAGGAGTTCCATGGCCATCCTGTTCCATGCCTCATGCAGCTGCTTCTACCTGCAATGCCTTTCTTTTTTCTTTTTTTTTTTTTTTCTTTTGTCTCGCTCTGTCGCCCAGGCTAGAGTGCACTGATGCGATCTCGCCTCACTGCAAGCTCCGCCTCCCGGGTTCATGCCATTCTCCTGCCTCAGCCTCCCGAGTAGCTGGGTCTATAGGCGCCCGCCACCACGCCCGGCTAATTTTTTGTATTTTCAGTAGAGACAGGGTTTCACTGTGTTAGTCAGGATGGTCTCAATCTCCTGACCTCGTGATCCGCCCGCCTCGACCTCCCAAAGTGCTAGGATTACAGGTGTGAGCCACCGCGCCCGGCCTCTACCTGCAAGGCCTTTCTTCCCTCCGCAGCCTCCAATGAGCCCGCTCAAAAGTCAGCTCTGGTCACATGGGAATCCCATCCCCAAACCAGAGTGCATCTTTTACCCCTTGCTCTCACAACACATACAGGTTGAGTACCCCTCATTTGAAATGCTTTAGACCAGAAGTGTTTTGGATTTCAGATTTTTCAGATTTGGGAATATTTGCATACACATAATGAGATATCTTGGGGATGAGACCCAAGTCTAAACACAGAATTCATTTATGTTTCATATACACCTTATACACATAGCCTATGGCAATTCTATACAAAATTTTTAACAATTGTGTGCATGAAATAGTTCTGACTGTGACCTATCACATTAGGACGGGTGTGGAATTTTCCACTTGTGGTGTTATGATGGCACTCAAAATGTTTCCGATCTTGGCCGGGCATGGTCACTTAGGCCTGTAATCCTAGCACTTTGGGAGGCTGAGACGGATGGATCACCTAAGGTCAGGAGTTCGAGACCTGGCAGGCCAACATGGCAAAACCCCATCTCTACTAAAAATACAAAAATTAGGCTGGCATGGTGGCACATGCCTGTAATCCCAGCTACTCAGGAGGCTGAGGCAGGAGAATTGCTTGAACCCAGGAGGCAGAGTTTGCAGTGAGCTGAGATCACGCCACTGCCCTCTAGCCTGGGCAACAGAGCCAGACTCCATCTAAAAAAAAAAAAAGTTTCAGATTTTGAATTTTTGAACTAAGGATGCTCAAACTGTACTATATTTTTATTGAAATCACTACTTTCCACCTCCCCCACTATGTTTGGCATTTTCAGGACAGAGATTTACATCTAACTGTTTCTGTATCCCAAGCATCTGGCATGGTGCCTCCTACACACTAAGTGACATCAGAAGTTTGAAGAATATAGCTGGGCAGAGTGGCTCACACCTGTAAACCCAGCACTTTGGGAGGCTGAGGCAGGCAGATCACCTGAGGTCAGGAGTTTGAGACCAGCCTGGCCAACATGGTGAAATTTCATCTCTACTAAAAATACAAAAATTGGGCCAGGCATGGTGGCAGGTGCCTGTAATCCCAGCTACTCAGGAGGCTGAGGCAGGAGAATCGCTTGAACCCAGGAGGCAGAGGTTGCAGTGAGCTGAGATCGCACCACTGCACTCCAGCCTGGGTGATAGAGCAAGACTCCATCTCCAAAAAATAAAAAAAAAGTTTAAAGAATAAATGAATGTTGTCCACACCTCAATTCTTGAAACTTTATACTTATGTGTAGCCTCTGCCTATAAGAATTAAGGCTGGGTGTGGTGGCTCACTCCTGTAATGCCAGTATTTTGGGAGGCCAGGGTAGGAGGATTGCTTGAGGCCAGGAATATGAGACCAGCCTGGGTAATATAGTGAGACCCTGTCTCTACCGAAGAAAACAACAATAATGATAAAATAATACAGATTTTTTTCAAAAGAGAATGAACATTTGTAATGGATCCCTTAATTTTCACAGAACTTCAAATTAAATTACTCCGATCTTTGGAATGACCCTCAGGGTATTATTATGACCTTTCCCAGATAAGAGAAACAGTAGTCCAAAGTTACACTGTCAAAACTGGTGGAGCTGGGATCCTGGCATTTTGGCCCTCCCTTCTCCACTGCAATGCTAGCCCCTGAGACGGCATGCACAAATCTACGTTATCTGTTATTTTTCACATGTTGCCAGCACGTCACAAATCCAGTCTAAATAAAATGTACAGCTTCCTCTTGCTACCACAGCTAGGATTTCTAGTCACCAATAAGATCCATTCCTTTTCCATAAACCAGGACCATCTCTGGGAATCTGCTCTCCTTCTACCCAAGCCCAAAGCAAGTCTTGGGGAGGGGAAGGTCACAAATCCACCTGCTGGAGAAGGGAGTTTCTAGTTCAAAAAAAGTTCTTCCTGGCCGGGCGCGGTGGCTCAAGCCTGTAATCCCAGCACTTTGGGAGGCCGAGACGGGCGGATCACGAGGCCAGGAGATCGAGACCATCCTGGCTAACACAGTGAAACCCCGTCTCTACTAAAAAAATACAAAAAACTAGCCGGGCGAGGTGGCGGGCGCCTGTAGTCCCAGCTACTCAGGAGGCTGAGGCAGGAGAATGGCGCAAACCCGGGAGGCGGAGCTTGCAGTGAGCTGAGATCCGGCCACTGTACTCCAGCCCGGGCGACAGAGTGAGACTCCGTCTCAAAAAAAAAAAAAAAAAAAAAAAAAAAAAAAAAAAAAAAAAGTTCTTCCTATACATTTCTAGGCGTAAGAACCCCATTCCAGTCTCAAGCTCCCTCCAAGAAAAGTGGCTCATCCAAGTGGCCCTGTTAATCATGCCCAGGAGATGATCCTGAAATTGTGTTTGTGGACATTAAAATCCTAATGAAATGCACTAGGAAGCTTGGCATTTAAAGGATTCCTGCTGGCAATGAGTAAGCACAGTGAAGAGTCCTTCTGGAAGGGGAGTAACTGACCCCAGAGTAATTGTCCTGTTCATCTCATTGATACCTAATGGGTTGGCTTAAAGAAGCGCTCAGCAGCTTCTACTTCCAGGCCTGGAATTCTTGGAAATGTGGTCTTTCCGGGCTCTCCACTGCTTGGCATCGGAGCCTTGTTTCCTCATCCTGCTTCCCTTTCCTCCTGAAACGGTTTATAGACCTGAGGTCCCGCTTGTGAGCTGAGCAAGGGCTGAGGGCCCTCAGTGAGTTGCCCACCTTTGGGAAAATGAAGACACAGGGTGGGCAAAGCCATGTGCTAAATGAGAAATAGTTAAAGAAAGATTTGTCCAGATTTCACAATGGCTCTGTGTCTCATATCACTTTCATTTTGATGTCGGAAACAGGATTCAGTGCCTCTAACTCACGGTTGCATCATTGATGGCAGAGAGACACTGTGTTTCTTGGCAGAGGCTGGCCCTTACAGATGAACTGGGGAGAGGGGGCTCATGCTGGGCCTGAAACACACTTTAGGAAGCTTTTTCTCTCCCCTGTTGGAGATGCTTCCCCACATTTCTCTCAACAATGGATTCTAAGCCCCTCCACCCCTTCCTCAAACTAACAGCTGCACCCACCCCAAACAGGCTCATTCACCCTGAGCAAAGAAGACTCCATCTTACAGTCCCAATGTTCCTCATCCACACTTCCAGGCCTGCCTCTCTTCTCCCTTTCACCTAAGTCTGCCACCTCCCCATCCATCTGCCCAGGAGCATCACACTAACAAACATCTCCTCTCCCTAAGGTATCTGCAATCAACTCTCCACCAGCCGTTTCCGTCAACATCCAAACATGCCCAAATCTCTCACACTGAAACATTAAAAAGTAAGTAATCCCTTCACCCCACTTCTGCTCCAGCTATGGCCTTAGCTCTCCCTACACAGCTCCAAAACTGACATCAGGCCCATCCTACTCCCAAAGCAGTTCTTAACAAGGTCACTGTGATCTTTGGTTGATCAAACCCAGTTGTCAGTCTGGTTTCCATCCTCCTTCCTCCTTACAACTGATGCTCACTTCGTCCTCCCAAGCTTTTCTTGCCCACTAACTGCTCCCACAGGTGCCCAGCTTCAGCAGGCTCCTGGTCCCAAGGGGCAGGACTGGGAGATGTTCTCCCTGTAGACAGACCAGCCCTTGAGAAGCCACATTACCATCTTGGAGCATCCTATGCTATGGTCATGTGATCTAAAAGTTAGTACCTTAATAAAGACTCCAAGTCCCCATCAATAATAGTTCCTGTTTTCCAAAATTCCAAGAATGACTCCAGTCTCCATTAGATGGACGCAATCTTTCTTTAGAAATGCTAAAATTGTGGAGGGCCTTGACCTAGTCAGTTGTTCTGTCTTTACCAGAGATTTGCATATCTCTGGCTCCATCCTAGTTGATAGTTCCTTTCTTAGAAGGCAATCTCATTTACAAGTGGCTAAAATATGCTGTTGCCCTTGGGTGTCAACAAGGTGTCCTGTAACTGACATGAGACCACCAGTGAGAAGTTCCTGATTCTTCACCTACTGACTAACTCCTGCTCTAGCCCCTCCTCCGGTTCCTCCTCAGAGGCCTCCTAAAAACCTTCCCATCCTCTAAGCCTCCAACCCCATTATGCAGTCAGACGGAACTAATGGCTCCCCTCTGCAGTCCCTCCCAGGATTATAAATCTATCATACTCAAGTATTGATTAGTCTTGATATTTTATTAGGACAATTTAGGGGCTTATTCTCACATTTATTTTCATTTCAAAAAGTGTTAAAAAGCAATAAATAACTGCCTGATACCTAAACAAACACCCAGACTCATTATGTCAATAACCTGGTAAATGTTTTACTTGCTGGTTTCCAGCTGCCATGAGGAAAGATCCTCCCATTTGCCAGATGCTCAAATGGTGCCTGGAAAACAGATCTATAAGGTGCATTATCCTAGGAGGGAGCACCACAGTAAATCAACAATTTCAGGGTTGCTGAATGTTTCATATCTATTTTTTTGTCAGGGAGGGGAGTAAAGGCATGGTGTACTGGAAAAAGCATGGACTAAACTTGGATTCAACTTGAACAAAACCAGACTGTCATTCTTACCGTGTCGCTTACTAACTCTGTGTAGTCTCTAGAACTCAGTTTCCTCATTTATACTAAATAGTTGATAGAAATAACAGGAGGCAGCCGGCAGAGTGGCTCATATTTGTAATCTGAGCACTTTGGAAGGCCAAGGCAGGCAGATGACCTGAGGTCAGGAGTTCGAGACCAGCCTGACCAACATGGTGATATCCCATCTCTACTAAAAATACAAAAATTAGCCAGGCAAAGTGGTGGGCTTCTGTAGTCCCAGCTACTTGGGAGGCTGAGTCTGGGGAATCGCTTGAACCCGGGAGGCAGAGGTTGCAGTGAGGCAAGATCATGCCATTGCGCTCCAGCCTCAGTCACAAATAACAGGATGGCCTTCCCTGCTAGGGATTGTTAAGGTAAGAGATATGAAAGCCCTTTGTGTGCTGTAAACTTCATGAGCCTTTTGTGAACTTCACTGCCCTTGCTCAAATGGGCAGCAGAGTTGCTTTTGGCTGGTATCAGGGATGATCTGTGATAAAAGGAAAACTGGAACTTCCAATTAAGCAGCTCAACTTTGCCTTGACCCAGCTGGTCACTTTGGACGTAGGATGCCTGCATTACTTCACAGGATTCTTGGGAAGACAGTGATATAGGAAATGGCAAATGGCTTCCAAGGGGCAAGCAAGTCTTGGGGCACTCAATAGTATAAACTCTTTAGGAAGAAGCAAACTGAGGACATTGGTTCTTCCTCTGTCTTGGTAATATCAGCCACAGCAAGAAGGACTGACAGAAAAGGAAAAAAAAAAAGAGAAACAGAGGAGAAACCACGTCTCTACTAAAAATATAAAAATAAGCCAGGCATGGTGGTGCGCTCCTTGTAATCCCAGCTACTCTGGAGGCTGAGGCAGGAGAACTGCTTGAACCTGGGAGGCAGAGGTTGCAGTGACCCCGAGATCCCACCACTGCTCTCCAGCCTGGGCGACAGAGAGAGACTCCATCTCAAAAGAAAAAAAAAAAGAATAAAAATGCTAGTCATCTACTGATAATATGAGCCACCCAACCCAACCCTCATGTGCCCGGCCTGGCGGCAGAAGACCCCTACAGTCTAACTGACTGACCTTGAACTGGTCACTTCAGTTTCCTGTCCTCTTCATCAGTTCAACTAGGGACACCAAGAGAGCCCTCCTTCGGTGGTTATCGTGTCAGCATTAAGTGAGGTAATACATTTGAAAGAATTTGGTAAACAGTATCTGTTTACAAAGCTGTATGCATGCGAATGATAGACATTATTTACAGTAAGTTTGTGAGATAAATATGAAAAACCCGATGATAGTCCATTTTTTGGCCCTACTAGGCAATGGCAGGAGTTTCTGTTTAAAAAGAACCGGGGTGGGTGGGGCCTTCCAGTAACTAAAGCAGCCACTGAGAGTGGGTCTTACTTAGATCAGGGTCTAGAGCACAACAGCTTTGGTATTTTAGATTTGAGTCCTGCCTACTGCCAGTGACAATTTACATAATCCTAGGCAATTTATTTAATCTTTTTAAGCCTCCGGCGTATCTTCTGTAAAATGAGAATAATAATAGCACATACCTCACAAGGTTGTTATGTTGATTATTTGAGATAATGCACTTAAAACAATTTGCACAATGCCGGCTCAGTACGATGTTAGTTGTACTTTGGGTAGGCCGGAGGAGGAAAAAGGGAGTGAATGTATTAACTGGTAATTTAGTTCTGTTTTGCTCTGTTCCCTGGCTTGTTCTCACCTAAGGAAATATTTTAAAATTACACATATTTGCAAGAACTGGAACATCATATGGAAGATGAGAGTTGGTATTGCTACTTACGGTGGAGAGATAGGGAAGTGATTGCTTTTCCTCTATCTCTTGTCACAATGTTGTTTGCACGAAGGATATAGCTTTGTTTTGTTTTGTTTTAATTTAAAAATAAAATACAAGACTTGCCCTGAAATGTAGTACTAGCAGTTGGCTCTGAAAATGCCTTAAGTGGGGAAGTCTTTGAAAGATAGAGACAGAAACGTGTAGCTTGCAGGAAGAGAAGTCAGAAAGATAATATTAAAGTGATACATTCCCATTGCACTTGAAATAAAACCTATGGGCCAGGCACAGTGGCTCACGCCTGTAATCCCAGCACTTTGGGAAGCTGAGGCAGGCGGATCACCTGAGGTCAGTTGTTTGAGACCAGCCTGACCAACATGGAGAAACCCTGTCTCTACTAAAAATACAAAATTAGCCAGGCATGGTGGCGGATGCCTGTAATCCCAGCTACTCGGGAGGCTGAGGCAAGAGAATCACTTAAACATGGGAGGCGGAGGTTGCAGTGAGCCAAGATTGCACCACTGCACTCCAGCCTGAGCAGCAAGAGTGAAACTCCATCCCAAAAAAGTAAATAAATAAAACCTATGAACCTCACTGAGGCCTACAAGTAGTTCCATGAATATAGAAGATACTCAAGGTAGGACTGAACTGTTACCTGCTGCCTTCCAGTTGCCTTTCCCCCAGCCTCCTGAGCCAGCAAGCATTCTGGTGTCCAGCTCTCCCGGCTCCTATAAACACTGCCCGCCATGCTCTGCCAGCTACTTCTGTGCTTGCAACTCAGGTCTCTGCTCAATGTTATCTACTTCTAAAACACCTTGGCATTCCATCTCATTATCCTTTTTATTTTCTTTATAGTACTTATACACTGTCACACATTATCTCATTTGCTTACATTTTGCTGTTTACCCATTAGTTTATGTGTTTGCTTTCTCTAGAATACAGTAGCTCCCCCTTATTGGAGGCTTTGCCTTCTTCAGTTTCAGCTACCAGAGGTCAGCGGAGGTCTGAAAAAACTAAATGAAGTATTCCAGCTTTGGAGACATCAGTGCCATCCAGAGCCTCTTGCCACCAGCTATAGTCAACCCCACCATATTCTTTGACATCGTGGTCCACGGGCTGCGTCTCCTTCAGGCTGTTTGCCGACAAAATTCTGAAGACAGCAGAAAATTTTCATGCTGTCAACACTGGAGAGAAAGGATTTGCTTATAAGGGTTCCTGAATTCATAGAATTATTCTACAGTTTATGAGTTAGGGTGGTGACTTCACATGCCATAATGGCACTGGTGGCAAATTCATCTGTGGGGAGAAATTTGATGATGAGAACCTCATCCTGAAGCACAAAGGTCCTGGCATCTTGTCCATGGCAAATGCTGGACCCAACACAAAGGACTTCCAGTTTTTCATGTGCACCACCAAGACTGAGTGGTCGGATGGCAAACGTGGTCTTTGACGAGGTGAAAGACAGCATAAATATCATGGAAGCCATGGAGCACTCTTAGTTCAGGAATAGCAAGACTAGCAAGAAGATCCCCCATTGCTGGCTAATAAATTTGACTTGTGTTTTATCTTAACCAACAGACCATTCCTTCTGTATCTCAGGAGAGCACCCCTCCACCTCATTAGCTCACAGTATCCTATGATCTTTGTGCTCTCACTGCAGTTCCTGGGTTCCATACCGTCCTTATTGCCTTCCATGTCTAGCTGGATTGCAGAGTTAAGTTTATGATGATGAAATCAAAGCTAAATAACAAAAAAAAAAAAAAAAGGAGAAGAAATATTCAAAGACCAGTCACAATGGCTCATGCCTGTGATACCAGCACTTTGGAAGGCTGAGGCAAGAGGATCATTTAAGCCCAGGAGTTTCAGTCCAGCCTATGCAATATAGCAAGACCTCATCTTTAAAAACAAACAAACAAACAAACAATAAATAAATATTTACTTTTTTTTTTTTTTTTTTTGAGACGGAGTCTCGCTCTGTCCCCGGGCTGGAGTGCAGTGGCCGGATCTCAGCTCACTGCAAGCTCCGCCTCCCGGGTTTACGCCATTCTCCGGCCTCAGCCTCCGGAGTAGCTGGGACTACAGGCGCCCGCCACGTCGCCTGGCTAGCTTTTTGTATTTTTTAGTAGAGACGGGGTTTCACCCTGTTAGCCAGGATGGTCTCGATCTCCTGACCTAGTGATCCACCCGTCTCGGCCTCCCAAAGTGCTGGGATTACAGGCTTGAGCCACCGCGCCCGGCCAAATATTTACTTTTTTAAAAGAACAAAAAGAAACATTCTGGAAATAATTCATGTTTTAAATTGCACACAATTCTGAGTAGTGTGATGAAATCTCTCACTATCCCACTCTGTCCAGCCTAGGACATGAATCATTCCTTCGTCCACTGCATTGACACAGGTACACACCCATTAGCCACTTAGTAGCTGTCTGCATGATCCATTAGACTGCCATGGTAACTCAGTGCTTGTGTTCAAGTCATGTTTAATTTACTTAACAACATCCCAAAGAGCAAGAGTGGTGATGCTGACAGTCTAAATATGCCAAAGATAAGCTGTAAAGTGCTTCCTTTAAATTAGTCTCTTACTGTGACTAATTTATAAATTACACTTTTATTGTTTTATTTATTTATTTATTTATTTTTGAGTCAGAGTCTCACTGTGTTGGTCAGGCTGGTCTCAAACTCCTGACCTCAAGTTATCCACCCGCCTCACCCTCCCAAAGTGCTGGGATTACAGGCATGAGCCACCATGCTTGGCCTAGAAGCCACTTAGATTGGATGTGTGGGCTTTAGAGTGGCAGCAGATATAAGGGCAATGGTCCACGTCCTTTCTAAATAAAAAACCAAAAGACAAAATTTAGCTTAAGGGAATCAAATTCTTGGGAAATCTCATAGCTCACTTTGATTTAACCCACACTTACTGGGCGGAGCCCCACAGCAAGATGAACAAGATTCAGAGTATATTCCTCATAGGGTAGATATGACTAGAATGGGAATCATGAATAAAAAGCAGAATCGAAAAAGAGTAATAAAGTACCAGCAATAAACTCTCCAGGAGCATGGAGCGAAGAGTCAGAAGCCCCATCTAAAGTGAACTCTAAGGAGACTTTGGCCTTCTCTTTCTGTCAAGGTAAAAGTGCAACCTGTGAAAAGTGAAATCCACAACAAAAACTGCCCATGAGCTCATCTTACCAGCCCCCCCTGCTCTCACGGTCAAGATGGCTCCTTCATGTCTGACATGTTTTTCTCAGCATTGCAAACAGCGGCAGGCCTGGGGCAGATGGGCAAACTGCCTTGCTGTTTGCAGAAAGGAGGACAAGATCTTGAACCACTTAGTTCTTCAAGAGGAACAAGTAGTTCTGACCACATCTTGGGTTGTTCTAGAGGCTGCTAGGAAAGAAATGAAACTTTTGCTTACACTGGCAGGTGAAGGTGAAGCGCTAAACTCCAAGGGAAAATACCCTAGTGCCTCGTTTTATTTATTTTTATTTTTATTTTATTTTTGTAGAGACAGGGAGTCCTTGACACTATGTTGCTCAGGCTGGTCTTGAACTGCTAGGCTCAAAGGATCCTCCATCGTTGGCCTCCCAAAGTGCTGGAATTACAGACCTGAGCCACTGTGCCTAGCCAAGTGTCTCCTTTTAGCAATGAGCTTGCTGTTGAAAAGGTTGTGTGCCTATGAGCTTTTGTGGACTCTTTTACAATTAAAAAAAAAAAAGTCCCTTCTAACCTATCGTGTTAGAAGTGCTGCTGTTTACACAGCAGAACCTGGAGGTTCACCTCCATGCAGTAGTTTGTGGAAAAGCTAGAGCAGTGAGGACCACGCGTCTCGGCTCAGTCCTGTGCCACCCACCATTTTACTTAAGCAACTCTTTCCCCCTCTGTGCCTCAGTTTCCTCGTCTGCCATCTGAGGAACTGGATGAGAGCAGTGTCTTTCAAACTGCAAATTTTGATCCATTCATAAATAATAAAATCAGTCGGCCAGGCGTGGTGGCTCATGCCTGTAATCACAGCATTTTGGAAGGCTGAGGTGGGTGGATCACCTGAGGTCAGGAGTTTGAGACCAGCCTGGCCAACATGGTGAAACCCCGCCTCTACTAAAAATACAAAAATTAGCTGGGTGTGGTGGCACGTACCTGTAATCCCAGCTACTTGGGAGGCTGAGGCACAAGAATCACTTGAACTAGGGAGGTGGAGGTTGCAGTGAGCAGAGATCATGCCACTGCACTCCAGCCTGGGCAACAGAGTGAGACTCACTCTCAAAAAAACTAAACTAAACTAAACTAAAATAAACTAAAATAAAATCAGTCTAGTGGGTTGCAACCTTTTTTTTTTTTTTTTTTGAGATGGAGTCTTGCTCTGTTGCCTAGGCTGGAGTGTAATGGCACAATCTCAGCTCACTGCAACCTCCATCTCCCAGGTTCAAGTGATTTTCCTGCCTCAGCCTCCCAAGTAGCTGGGATTACAGGCACCCACCATCATGCCCATCTAATTTTTGTACTTTTGTAGAGACGGGGTTTCACCATTTTGGCCAGACAGGTCTTGAACTCCTGACCTCAGGTGATCCACCTATCTTGGCCTCCCAAAGTACTGGGATTACAGGCGTGAACCACCGTGCCCAGCCTGCAACCATTTTTTTTTTAAAACAGAGAAATAGAATAGTTTAGAATACAAAATGCCAGGGTGCATTACAGTTAATATGTATTGTCTTGTGAAATGCTTGTTTTATCCATAAACACATATTACTGACACCAACACAAAATGTATTTTTCACTGTGAGTTATTCTGGGGAAAAAAAAAAAAAGAAGAAGAAAAAATGCTCAAAACATACCATATCGAGTTTTCAGGGCTCTTAAGCAGAGACAGACCAATCAATAGGTTGGCACTACTCCTTGCCTAATTGCCTATTTCCCATTGTTTGCCTGAGGACTGAGCCTGGCTCCAAGTGAACATGCCATTTGGCTCCTCGTCTAACTGTGGACACAGTGACCTAGAAAAGGAGATGCTCAACACTGCATTTATTGTCCAGCATGACGTCAGCCAGAAAGCATTGCAAAAATAATATTATGATTATTGAGTGAAGGTCTGTTATGTGCCAGATTTTGTGCTAAGTGACTTAAATACAGTTAAGTTCATTTTTTTTTTTAAGTTCATTCTTACAAGGTGTCTGTTGTTTAAGGTGTATATGATTGTCCTCATTTTTCAGAAAAGGAAACTGAGGCATGGAGAGGTTTTGGTGTGGCATTCCAAGGTCATAGAACGGGTAAGTGGCCAAGGTAGAATTGGAGCCCTTATCTGTCTGTCTCTAGAGTTCCCACCATTGCACACTTTTTCCAGGTTGGGATGCTTTGCAACGAAGTGACTTTGAAATAGCAGTTCCCGGCCGGGCGCGGTGGCTCAAGCCTGTAATCCCAGCACTTTGGGAGGCCGAGGCGGGTGGATCACGAGGTCAGGAGATCGAGACTATCCTGGCTAACATGGTGAAACCCCGTCTCTACTAAAAATACAAAAAACTAGCCGGGCGTGGTGGCGGGCGCCTGTAGTCTCAGCTACTTGGGAGGCTGAGGCGGGAGAATGGCGTGAACCCGGGAGGCGGAGCTTGCAGTGAGCTGAGATCCGGCCACTGCACTCCAGCCTGGGTGACAGAGCGAGACTCCGTCTCAAAAAAAAAAAAAAAAAAAAAAAAAAAAAGAGATAGCAGTTCCCTTCACATTGTATAAGTGTGTCTCTGGTTCTGACCTACAGGTGGTGGAATGGAGTTGGTTTACATTTCTAAGTAATCAAATTACCTTTCCTGGAGGGGGGCTGGGGGGTCTCAGAAGGCCTGAATTAAACTGAAGGTCTAATTTGGGGACATTCTTTTTTTCTTTTTTGACATGGAGTCTTGCTCTGTCGCCCAGGCTGGAGTGCAGTTGAGCTATCTCAGCTCACTGCAACCTCTGCCCCCCAGGTTCAAGCGATTCTTCTGCCTCAGCTTCTCAAGTAACTGGGATGACAGGCATGAGCCACCATGCCCGGCCAGTTTGGGGACATTCTTATTGCACAAAATTTCTTCCAGAACATTTGGTCCTTTGGGATTTCCCCAGATTGCCAACAATTAGACAGAAAATTCCAACTCCCCCTCCCTAGTTGCTTCATAGAATCCACCATTTTCCCCTGCCCTGCACCTTACCTATGAGTATACCTCTCTTGTGGGCTACATTGGTAATACCTTACTATCCAGGGAATCTTGGGTTTTGGGTGGTTTTTGTTGTTGTTGTTGTTTTTATTGCTGTTTTAACAAATATAACTTCATTTCACTACTTCTTTGCTGAGGCCACGTTCAACCAATGACGTTGGTTAGTAACGTGTTCAGTTTACCCAGGAATAGACGATGAAGGGATCAATATATCAACTTTTCTTATATTAGAGGTTTTAGAGATTTTTAAATTGAACATCCAGATTACACAATACACCCACTATCCCAGTGTTCTAAGGAAATTAGTCCGGGCTTAAATTAAGCTTAAATCTTGTTTCACATTTAAAATACAATTTAGCACATTAGTTTCATATGTTTCTATTTTCTAGCCTAAAAAACACTAACAGCTCTTTGACTACAGTAGTTGAAATCCTACTTAGCACTCAATAACTAACATAACTTCTCCAACCCCCAGGCAAGGCAAATTCAGTGGTCCTTTGGCACCCACTATGTTTTGCAAAATGTTACAGGCTTGACTCTCCATCCTTTATCCGTCCCCCATTCCCTACCTTCCATCCCTGAACTTACCCCAGGGCAGTAGCCACATTGTATTCTTACTTACCCTGATATCTGGCTCCCACACCAGTGCAGGATGAGATTCCCTGCATATGTGAAGCCTTCAATGTACGTTGTCACATTGAATTAATTTTTAAGTTAACTTTGTATTGAAGTATAAGATGCCTGCAGAAAGGTACATACTCATGTTTGAATCCTCACAAAGTGAAAAAGAATATACATCCAGCACCCCGGAAGCCCTGCACCATAGCCCACCATCCTCAAATGTCATGACTTTCCTAACTTGTAATGCCATAGAGTAGCTTTACTAGTTTTTGAACTTGTTATAAATGAAATTACAACACGAACTCTCTTGGTTTGGGTTTACTGCATTAAACATTATGTTGGCCAGCTTTAGCCATGGTTTGGTTTTGTTTTGAGACGAAGTCTTGCTTGGTCGCCCAGACTAGAGTGCAGTGGCGTGATCTCTGCTCACTACAACCTCTGACTCCCGGGTTCAAGCGATCCTCCTGCCTCACCCTCTGGAGTAGCTGGAATTACAGGTGCACATCACCATGCCCAGCTAATTTTTGTATTTTTAGTAGAGATGGGGTTTCACCATGTTGGCCAGGCTGGTCTCGAACTCCTGACCTCGGATGATCCGCCCACCTCGGTCTCCCAAAGTGCTGGGATTACAGGCGTGAGCCACCGTGCCTGGCATACACCAGTTATTTATGTATTCATTCTACTGTGGATGGACATTTGGGTTGTTTCTAATTTGAGGCTTTTATGAATAGAGTTGCTATGAATATTCTTTGTATATTTCTTTCTGTTTGGTATTTACTTAAGAGTACAATTGTTCAGCTTTAGTGGATACTGCCAAATGGGTTTAAGGGTGATTGTGGAAGTTGACAAGCTGATTCTAAAATGTATATGAAAATAGAAAGGACCAAACAATGTCCAGACAATCTTGAAGAACAAGGCTGCAAGCCTTACACTACTATGTATTATAAAACTACAGTAATTATGACAGTGTGGTGTTGGCACAAATAAGCCAAAGGACTGGAAGAGAGAATCCAAAAGCAGATTCACAATTATAAGCTACCTGATTTACGATATAGATGACATTGCAATGCAGACAAGAAAGGACAATGTTTTTAATAAATGGAGCCAGATCGATTGGATAAACAAATTAAAAAAAAAAAAAAGCTTAACCACACATTAAAATCAATTCCAGATGGGTTATAGATCTAAATGTCAGGATGTTTAAAAGTAAAACAATAAGGCTTTGTAAATACGTGCATTAAACAGAACATAAAAAGTACTAACTATAAATAGAAAAATTGATAAATTTAACTACTTTAGAAATGAGAACTGTTCATCAAAGGATACCACTAAGAAATTGAAAACAACCGGGCACGGTGGCTCACGCCTGTAATCTCAGCACTTTGGGAGGCTGAGGCAGGCGGATCACCTGAGGTCAGGAGTTCAAGACCAGCCTGACCAACATGGTGAAACCCCATCTCTACTAAAAATACAAAAATAGCCGGGCACAGTGGTGCACGCCTGTAATCCCAGCTACTTGAGAGGCCGAGGCAGGAGAATTGCTTGAACCTGGGAGGCAGAGGTTGCAATGAGCTGAGTTCACACCATTATACTCCAGCCTGGGCAACAAGAGTGAAACTCTGAAACAAAAAAAAAAAAAGAAGACAAGACAGACGAAAGGAAGGAAGGAAGGAAGGAAGGAAGGAAGGAAGGAAGGAAGGAAGGAAGGAAGGGCGGGCAAAGCACAGACTGAAAAAAGATATTTGCAAAAGTATATCCAGCAAATGACTTACAGACAGATGATATGAAGTCCTCCTACCTATCAATTACAAAAAGATAGACAACCCAGTCGGGCATTGTGGCTCACATTTGTAATCCCAGCACTTTGGGAGGCCGAGTTGGGCAGATCATGAGGTCAAGAAATCAAGAACATCCTGGTCAACATGGTGAAACCCCGTCTTTACTAAAAAAAAATACAAAAATTAGTTGGGTGTGGTAGCATGCACCTGTAGTCCCAGCTGCTGGGGAGGCTGAGGCAGGAGAATCACTTGAACACAGGAGGCACAGGTTGCAGTGAGCAGAGATCGCGCCACTGCACTCCAGCCTGGCGACACAGTGAGACTCCATCTCAAAAACAAAACAAAACAAAACAAAAAAGATAGAAAACCCAATAGAAAAAAATGGGCAAAAAAGAAAAAGAAGGAAGAGAACAGTGAATGAGCACTTTACACACACACATATTCAAATGACCAATAAACATATGAAAAGGTGCATGAGGGAAATGCTAATGAAAACTACCAGGAGATACCTGCACATTCAACAGTTGGACAAAATGGAATACTCAGGTAGTACTCAGTGTTGGTGAGAATGTAAGGTAACTCATGCTCTCATTTGCTGCTTGGGGGAATAAATATTGGTCTGTCCACTGGATTTCTTCTAAGCTGGATTGACTGAAGTCTGGAAAGCAAATTAACAGGATCTACCCAAATTTTCATCTCTCCCCAGCTCCCAGGGGAATTGGCTGGGGCAGGAGGATAGTGGCTAGGAAGCTCCATAGTTATTACTACCAAGCAAGTGTGCCTCAAGCTATGGGCAGGCATGTCCTTGCTCTCCCAATAGAAACCTCTATTTATTTCTTTTATTGTTTCTATTCATTTACCCAGGTGTCATCAAACACTCCCTGAGCGATATGCTCTGCTTGACCCTTTGCAAAATTCATGGTCATCATTGGGAGCAAGACTCATTTCTCACCAGGCTGGGCTCCCGAACTCCTGGAAAAATAAGCAGGCACAGGCTACAAACAACGTGTGGTTCTTATCTCATCCAAAGACTCGAAGCTCCTGACTATTAAATTTATCCTCAAAATAAATTCCTAGTATTCAGGATCACACTCATTTTTAGTTTTTTTACAGGTTCAAGTTCCAAAATTGTCCTCCTAGCGGGGCACCATGTAACCCCAGCAGTTTGGGAGGCCAAAGTGGGAGGATCACTTGAGTCCAGGAGCTCAGGATGAGCCTCGGCAACAACATGGGGAGGCCCTGTCTCTATTTTTTAAAAAAGGCCGGGGGTTGGCGGTGGAGGAGAAAAAAAATGTCTTCCTCAAAGGGATCAGCTTACCACCAGAGGTATATGTTGGCACCATTTGTCAACGTGATTGGTGAAAAATGTATCTTGCTTTACTTATCTCTTTGATGACTAATGAGATGGAACTTTTTTTTTTTTGAGTTCGGAGTCTCACTCTGTCGCCAGGCTGGAGTGCAGTGACACCGTCTTGGCAACCTGTAACCTCCACCTCCTGGGTTCAAGCGATTCTCCTGCCTCAGCCTCCCCAGTAGCTGGGACTAGAGGTGCGTGCCACCATGCCCAGCTAATTTTTGTGTTCTTAGTAGAGATGGGGTTTCACCATCTCTAGTCAGGATGGTCTTGATCTCTTGACCTCGTGATCCGCCCACCTCGGCCTCCCAAAGTACTGGGATTACAGGCGTGAGTCACCGCGCCTAGCCAAGACTAAACTTTTAAAATGTATTTGTAGGTCATTTTTATCTCTTTAATTGGTTTTACCTACTTTGTCCACTTTGCCATTATGTTTTCCTTGTGATTTTGCAAGAATGCTCTATATAGCAAACATATTAAATTTTCTTCTGTTACATCACAAATATTTTTCCAGTATTTGGTTTTATCCTTTTAACTTTACTTGTGGTGGGCTTTCTTTTTTTAGACATGTGAATTTTAATTGTTTATTTTTATTTTTATTTTTGAGACGGAGTCTCTCTGTCACCTAGCCTGGCGTGTAATGGCGCCATCTCAGCTCACTGCAACCTCTGCCTCCCAGGTTCAAGTGATTCTCCTGCCTCAGGCTCCCCAGTAGCTGGGATTACAGGCGCACACCACCACGCCTGGCTAATTTTTTATTTTTTGCATTTTTAGTAGAGATGGGGTTTCACCATGTTGGCCAGGCTGGTCTCGAACTCCTGACCTCAGGTGATCCACCTGCCTCAACTTCTCAAAGTGTTGGGATTACAGGTGTGAGCCACCGTGCCTGGCCTTTAACTGTTTGTATAGTAATGCCTGCCAATCTGTTATAACTGGTATTTTTGCAAAATACTTTCCTTTCTTGTTTTTGTTTTTGTTTTTTTTGAAACTTTAAAATCCCTCAAACGTTGCTTATTACACAAGTGAATTCTGATCCTCTTGATGGGCTTATCGGCAGGATTTATCGTAGCAAATATAGGCACTAGAGCCTCCAAACTTTGGACTTGCAGCAACCAGTGTCAGCTGCCAGAAGGATACATGTCATACTGGATGAGGATGTCTTTGATCTCCTTCTTGGAAGCCTCATCTACATATTTCTTTTCTATTTTTCTTTTCTTTTTGAGATAGGGTTTTCTTTTCTTTTTTTGAGATAAGATTTGGCTCTGTCATCCAGGCTGGAGAGCAGTGGCATGATCTCAGCTCACTACAAGCTCTGCCTCCTGGGCTCAAGGATCCTCCCATCTCAGCCTCCCAAGTAGCTGGTACCACTACCGCGGGCCACCACGGCCAGTTAATTTTTGCATTTTTTTTGTAGAGGGAGGGGGTTTTGCCCTGTTCCCCAGGCTGACCTCAAACTCCTAGACTCAAGCAATCTGCCCGCATCGGTCTCCCAAAGTACTGGGATTACAGGCGTGAGCCCTCACCCGCCCACATATTTCTGGCAACAGGCCACAAGGGCTTTGGAGATGAACTGACAGATAGTACAAATAGGACCCACATGACCGTCCCCCATCACCCTTCATAAATGTACACACCAACAAATCGCCCCTTGCCCAGAAGCAGCACGGGTTCTAGCAGCTTGTATTGCAGCGTGCCTGGCTCTATCATCTCCAGGGCCGCCAGTTCACCTCGTCCAGGCCATTAGGGCGTTTGCCGCGCACCACAACTGTGGGTTTCTTCTTGCGTCTGAAGACCTGCACAGACTGCAGCCGGCTCTTGGATGGCCTGGCTAGGTAGATTAGAGCTCCCCACCGCGCAGCGCCACAACCGGAAAAAGCACTACTTTTCCAATATGGTTTTATTTTTCTTTATTGTTGAGACAGGGTCTCGCTCTGGTTGCCCAGGGTTGAGTGCAATGGCGCCATCTCGGCTCACTGCAGTTTCAGCCTTCCGGGCTCAGGTAATGCTCCCACCTCAACCTCCCAAGTAGCTGAGATTACAGGCGCAGGCCACCACCCCCGGCTGGTTTTTTTGTATTTTTTGTAGAGACGAGGTTTCATCGTGTTGCCCATGCTGGTCTGTAACTCCTGGACTCAAGCAATCCTCCAGCCTTGGCCTCCCAAAGTGCTGGGATTACAGGCGTGAGCCACCACGTCTGGCCTTATTTATTTTTAAGTATGTAAATCACCTAGAGTTTATTTTGCACAGGGTCTGAGGTAGGATTCCAATTGTATGTGTGTGTGCACATAACTTTTTTTTTTTTCCTGAATGGTAGGCAATCATTCTAGCCCCATTTCTTGAATAATGTATACTTCTGCTTGTTCCTGTGTATTTCAATAATATACTAGTTGGATGATGAGATTTGGTATCAGAAGGATCTCCTTTAGCATAGCGGAAGGACTCCAGCATAGTAGATTGACCCCAGAGTGACGGGACTGGAGGTGTGGAACAGTAGAAGGCTCAGTTGATGCAACCCTGTGGGAGAAAAAGTGAATGCCTGAATTACAACAGGCACTTTGGAGAGGTGAGACGCTGATAGCCCCACTCTTTTCTCTGTTTTCCTATAATCACCTCTTCTAGCGGCCTTTCCCAAATCTGTAAGCCTCCTTCTGTCGTCAATGGAGGAGATAAAGCCCAGTTGTTAATCTTGGGGAACCTGGATTCAGAATGGTTCATTTAAATCTTGACTTAACCACTTACTAACAGCCACTTAGCCACTTACTAACAGCATCGTAATCTCAAGCAAGTTTCTTTACGGTTCTGGTCTCAATTCTCCCATCTGAGAAATGGGGATAATAGCAACAGTTATTGCAGAACATATCAAGGAGGATTTGACCGGCCAGGTACAGTGGCTCACACCTGTAATCCCAGCACTTTGAGAGGCTGAGGGGGGCAGACTGCCTGAAGTCAGGAGTTCGAGACCAGCCTGGCCAACATGGCGAAACCCCGTCTCTACTAAAAATACAAAAATTAGCTGGGCGTGGTGGTGCATGCCTGTAATCCCAGCTACCCGGGAAGCTGAGGCAGGAGAATCGCTGGAACTGAGAGGCGGAGGCTGCAGTGAGCAGAGATTATACCACTGCACTCCAGCCTGGACAACACTGCGAGACTCCGTCAAAAAAATAGATAAATTAATTAATTAAAGAGGATATGATCAGCTAATTATTCATGTGAGGCTCTTTTCCTGGTGCCTGGCATGGACTGGTTTTAATTAGTCATATTGTTATCAGTTTGTTTTTAAGAAAAGGTGTGACCATCACCTTTCTCAATGGAGCAAAACTTGTATCCTACCTTTGGATGGCTGTGGAGGTCTGGGTTTAAAAGAGAGTATGGGTCGGGCATGGTGGCTTACACCAGTAATCCCAGCACTTTGGGAGGCAGGCAGATCACCTTAGGTCGGGAGTTTGAGACCAGCCTGGCCAACATGGAGAAACCCCATCTCTACTAAAAAAGCAAAATTAGCTTTGCATGGTGGCACACGCCTGTAATCCCAGCTACTCAGAGGCTGAGGCAGCAGAATCGCTTGAACCCGAAAGGCAGAGGTTGAAGTGAGCCAATATTGTACCACTGCCCTAAACCCTGGGCAACAAGAGCAAAACTCCATCTCACACACACACACAAAAACAAAAAACAAAGAGTACATAGAGGAGTAGGTGGAAAGGGCAAGGTGACAGAGAGGGATTCCAGGTCAAATGATGGAAGGCACTGATCTAGAAATGTTTTCTCTAGGGGGCTTGTATTTTTTTTTTTTTTTGAGACAGAGTCTCACTCTGTGGCCCATGCTGGAGTGCAGTGGCCGGATCTCAGCTCACTGCAACCTCCACCTCCCGGGTTCAAGCAATTCTCTGCCTCAGCCTCCCGAGCAGCTGGGACTACAGGCGCCCACCACCTTGCCTAGCTAATTTTTGTATTTTTAGCAGAGATGGGGTTTCACCATCTTAGCCAGGCTGGTCTTGAACTCCTGACCTCGTGATCCACCTGCCTTAGCCTCCCAAAGTGCTGGGACTACAGGCGTGAGCCAGCATGCCTAGCGGGTGCTTGTATTCTTTAAGGTGTGCTTATGCAATGAAGCCTGAGAACTAAGGACTACCATTAGTAAAAATAAGTTAGCAGATTAATTGACCCAGCACAATGGCTCATTCCTATAATCCCAGCACTTTGGGAGGCCAAGGCAGGTGGATCACCTGAGGTCTGGAGTTCAAGACCAGCCTAACATGGAAAAACCCCATCTCTACTAAAAATACAAAATTAGCCAGGCATGGTGGCACATGCCTGTTATCCCAACTACTTGGGAGGATGAGGCAAGAGAATCACTTGAACCCGGGAGGTGGAGGTTGTGGTGAGCTGAGATCCGCCATTGCACTCCAGCTTGGGCAACAGAGCTAGACTCTATCTCAAAAAAAGAGAGAGAGAGAGAATGTTACTGCTAAACACACTGCTAGGAACAGGAGACAACAGAACCCAACATGTGACATGACAAAGGCTTCAGAATCTGTATAGATTCCCTCTTCAGCATCCCCCAAAAGTGATAACAGCCTTCCCTGGATGGAGAGAAAGAAAGAAAAGAAAGAAAGAGAGAGAGAGAGAGAAGGAAGGAAGGAAGGAAGGAAGGAAGAAAGAAAGGAAGGAAGGAAAGAAAGAAAGAAAAAAAAAAAGAAGAAAATTGTCGGCCCAGTGCAGTGGCTCCCACCTGTAATCCAAGCAATTTGGGAGGCCGAGGTGGGTGGATCATCAGAGCTCAGGAGTTTGAGACCAGCCTGGGCAACATGGTGAAACCCTGTCTCTACCAAAACCACAAAAAATTAGCTGGACGTGCTGGCATGCACTTGTAGTTCCAGCTACTTGGGAGGCTGAGGTGGGAGGATCACTTGAGCCTGGGAGGCGGAAGTTGCATTGAGCCGAGATTGTGCCATTGCACTCCAGCCTGGGTGACAGAGTGAGGCCATGTCTCAAAAAAAAAAAAAAAAAAAAAAAAAAAGTAAGAAAAGAAAAGAAAGAAAGAAAAGAAAATTGTCAAGCCTGGAAGGACTTAGGAAGTCATCTAGTCCAGTGTCCTTGCATTATACTGCTGGAGAACCTGGAGCCCAGGAAAAGAGACATGCCCAACCTGACGATCTATGGAGTTTTCCATCGTGTTCTGGGTCTCCTGACCCCAATGCAGTACCTGTAATCTCCACGTGGCCTCAAGATCAAAGACCCAGAAGATGAAGAGGGGGAACCTGCTTGGTGCAGGGCAGCCTACGCAGTGAAAAAGACATTGTTTCTGCCCAAAGAAGCCTGCAAATCAGCAAAGGAGAGAATTCAGGCCCAAGTAACAAATGCCAAGAGAAAGAGGGTAAAAACAAAAATCTTTAGGGTCTTTAAAGGGCTTCATCTCTCAGGACAGAATTGGGGAAGCCTTCTTGGAGGAGGTTATGGGGGAGCTTGGCCTGCAGTAGAGACCACAGGAAGGTGGAGGGGCACACCTAGAAGGGAGTACTAATAACAATTAATATTTATTGACCTGGCTGGGCATGGTGGCTCATGCCTGTAATTCCAGCACTTTGGGAGGCTGAGGCAGGCGGATCACTTGACGTCAGGAGTTCGAGACCAGCCTGGCCAACATGATGAAACCTCATCTCTACTAAAAATACAAAAATTAACTGAACGTGCTCGCTTGAACCCAGGAGGCATTGGTTGCCATGAGCCGAGATCGTACCACTGCACTCTAGCCTGGGTGACAGAATGAGATTCTGTCTCAAATTAAAAAAAAAGAAAAATTGTATTGAGCCATCATGTACAGGTTCTATGCTAAATACTATACAAGTTACAAGTGCGAGCTCCTTTAAATCCCATATCAACAGTGTAAGGTAGGTATGATAATTACACCTATTTTTCCGAAAGGGGAAATTGAGACATAGAAGATAAGGGAGTAGTCCAAGGACATGTGGCGGGGCAGTGTCAGATTCCAGAATGAGAATAAAGGCTGGAACGGAGTAACTCCGGTGTTTGGATGCCTGAGGGCGGATTCCGGGTCGGCAAGGGGGCGAGGATGTAGGATGAGGGATAGGAGATAAGGCACTCTTTGTTGAAGGCAAATCAACTTCCAGCTTTCCCCAGGCTCTTCCCTGACTACCTGGGGCCTCCTACAGCAGGCAAGGAGTACTCAGTTAATGGGGTCAGGACCCAGACTCACTGGCCTCTGGATGTGCCAAAAGATCTTCCAGAAGCCACCAGCACTAAGCTGAGGAGCCCTGGCTAAAGGGTCATGGAAGCGATTGGACTCATAGTGGAACCACATGTCCAGGCACCTGTTCCTGACTGATCTTATACCAGCCCTGGGAGCTCTGTGGGGCAGACCTTGGACCCTAATGTTAGAATCTGGTGCATACTTTCCAAATATCAATCACAACTATGGCTCAGCCCACATGAGGACAGTGGGGTTTACGAGTAAGGGCACAGGCTGTGGCAGCAGCCTAAGCCCTGCTCTAACAGCTGTGAGACCTCAGGCCAGCTCTAGCCCTCAGGACTTCAGTGAGTACCTGAGAGTGATCATCCCGACCTCATGGCTGGTTAGGAGGAATCTGTGAAATCAGATGAATGACAGCCAGTATAATGCCTGTTTAAGAAATGCTAAATTCTTGCACTTGACTTTGAGGCTTCTCTTCTTCTTGGAGTGGGCTGGGCATGGGATGGGCATGTTCCAGTCTTTGTTTCCTTTTCTTCCCTAAAAACAGATCCTTGGGTCTTTTGAGGCTTGAGAATGTTACTGCTTCTCACCTGATAGTGGTGAAGGAAAAAAGAAAGAAAGAAAGAAAGAGAGAGAGAGAGAGAGAGAGAGGGAGGGAGGGAGGGAGGTAGGCAAATACAAGTAATGAAAGAAAGAAAGAGAGAGAGAGAGAGAGACGGAGGGAGGGAAGGAGGGAGGCAAATACAAGTAATGAAAGGAAGGAAGGAAGGAAGGAAGGAAGAGAAAGAAAGAAAGAAAGAAAGAAAGAAAGAAAGAAAGAAAGAAAGAAAGAAAGAAAGAAAGAAAGAAAGAAAGAGCCATGCACAGTGGCCCATGCCTGTAATCCCAGCACTTTGGGAGGCCAAGGCAGGTGGATCACTTGAGGTTAGGAGTTCAAGACCAGCCTGCCCAACAGGATGAAACCTCATCTCTACTAAAAATATAAGAATTAGGCTGGGTGCGGTGGCTCGCACCTGTAATCCCAGCACTTTGAGAGGCTGAGGTGGGCAGATCACCTGAGGTCAGGAGTTTGAGACCAGTTTGGCCAACACGGCAAAATCCCATCTCTACTAAAAATACAAAAATTAGCTGGGCATGGTAGCACATGCCTGTAATCCCAGCTACTCAGGAGGCTGAGGCAGGAGAATTGCTTGAACCTGGGAGGCAGAAGTTGCAGTGCTGAGATCACGTCACTGCACTCCAGCCGGGGCAACAAAGCTAGACTCTGTCTCAAAAAAGACAGAGAGAGAGAGAATGGTACTGATAAACACTGCTAGGAACAGGAGACGAAGAAGCCAACATATGAAATGACAAAGGCTTCAGAACCTGTACAGATTCCCTCTTCAGCATCCTCCAAAAGTGATAGCAGCCTTCCCTGGATGGCAGCCACTATTTCAAGAGAGCCGCTTTCTTCAGCTCTCCTCCACCCCAGATCTTCCTGAGATGCTGCTGGAGTTTTGTTTACCCATTACACTTGCTGAACATCAACCTAGTGTTGTGGATGTGAGACAACTCAATGGCAAATGGGAAAGCCACTCAAGTGTTCATCAAGGGATGAATGGACCAACAAAATGCGGTGCATACATACAATGAAATAGTACTCGGCCATGAAAAGGAAGGAAATTCTGACACATGCTACATCATGGATAAACTCTGACGACATTATGCTAAGGAAATAAGCCTGTCACAAAAGGATATTTACCTATATACGTAGAGTAGTCAAATCCACAGAGACACAAAGTAGAATAGAGGTTACCAGGAACTGAAGAGAGAAGAGAATGAGGAGTTAGTGTTTAATGGGAACTGAATTTCTGTAGGAGAAAATGAAAACGTTCTGGAGATGGATGGTGATGATGGTTGCACAATAATGTGAATGTACTTAATGTTTCTGAACTGCACACTTAAAAGTGGTTAAGGGCCGGGCGCGGTGGCTCAGGCCTGTAATCCCAGCACTTTGGGAGGCCGAGACGGGTGGATCACAAGGTCAGGAGATCGAGACCATCCTGGCTAACACAGTGAAACCCCGTCTCTACTAAAAAATACAAAAAACTAGCCAGGCGAGCTGGCGGGCGCCTGTGGTCCCAGCTAC